>NW_026967509.1:1743234-2043234 GCF_028390025.1 Pseudophryne corroboree | reverse complement strand
ATCCTTAATTGGGCGCAACCCACCAATTTAAAAGCAATTCAGCGCTTTTTAGGGTTTGCGAATTATTATAGGAGGTTCATTCATTCTTTTTCTGACCTGGTAGCTCCCATTGTGGCTCTGACTAAGAAAGGAGCGGATCCTACCAACTGGTAGCATGAAGCTGAGTTGTCCTTCCGGGCCCTCAAATAAGCCTTTGTCTCAGCTCCAGTCCTCAGACATCCTAATCCGGAATTGCCCTTTTGTTGTGGAGGTTGATGCCTCAGAGGTTGGAGTGGGGGGCTGTCCTTTCTCAAAAGGATCCGGAGTCTTTGGAGTTACATCCTTGTGCCTTTATGTCCAGGAAGTTCTCCTCCGCTGAATCCAATTATGACGTTGGTAATCGGGAGTTACTGGCGGTAAAGTGGGCTTTTGAGGAGTGGAGGTATTGGCTGGAAGGAGCAAAGCATACTATTTAGGTATTGACTGACCATAAGAACCTGCAACACATTGAATCAGCTAAACGGTTTAATGCTCGGCAGGCACGTTGGGCATTATTTTTTACTTGTTTCAAATTTATTATCACTTTCAGGGCTGGTTCCAAGAATACTAAAGCTGATGCCCTGTCACGTAGTTTTCTTACGGTTCACAATAACAATCCTGTTGTTACCCCAATACTTCCATCTTCGGTCATCCGGGCAGGCCTCACACAGGATTTATTTACCCAGTTAAACCAGCTTCAACACCAAGCTCCTAGATTTACTCCTGCTGGTCGTCTTTTCGTTCCTGAATTTTTGAGAGCTACTGTTTTAACTGAATTCCATGACAACAAGGTTTCAGGGCATCCGGGAATCACTAAGACATTGGAGTTAGTCTCTCGCTCAGTATGGTGGCCTAGTATGTCCAAAGACGTTAGGGAATTTTTTTTTCATGTCCGGTTTGTGCACAGCATAAGGTTCCCCGTTCCTTGCCTATCGGGCAACTTATGCCCTTAAGTGTCCCTCTCAGGCCATGGTCTCATATTTCCATGGATTTTGAGGTTGACCTTCCCCTTTCAGCCGGATTCCGAGTCATATGGGTGGTAGTGGACCGTTTTAGTAAAATGGCTCATTTTATTGCTCTTCCCCGATTGCCTTCTGCTCAAGGGTTGGCAGTTTTGTTCCTCCACCATGTGTTTTAGGCTTCATGGGTTACCCACTGATATTGTTTCTGATCGGGGTCCACAATTTATCGCACAATTCTGGAGATGTTTTTGTGCTTCATTAAAGATGAAACTGTCATTAACATCCGGTTATCACCCACAATCCAACGGGCAAACCGAACGAGTTAACCAGTCATTGAAACAATATCTGCGCTTGTATTCAGCCAAACTCCAGAATGATTGGTCCGAGTTTCTTCCTTTGGCTGAATTTGCTTACAATAATTCCTGTCATTCCTCCACTAAAGAGTCTCCATTCTTTTCAGTTTTTGGTTTTCACCCCAGAGCTAATTCTTTTTTTCATCATTTTCCAGTCTCCTCGCTGGCATTGACCTCCCAGCTCAGAGCAATTTGGAAAAAAGTGCACCTTGCTCTCAGACAAGCGGCCTTTCGAGAGAAGAAATTTTCTGACAGGCTCCGACGTCCTTGCACCTTTAAGGTGGGAGATAGGGTGTGGTTGTCGACTCGCAACATCAGGCTTCGACAATCCTCGGCTAGACTGGGACCCAAATTTATTGGGCCATTTCTTATTATTAAAAGAGTCAACCCAGTTGCCTTTCGGCTACGTTTACCAAGATCTCTCAGGATTGGAAATACGTTTCATTGTTCCCTGTTGAAACAATACGTTTCTTCCAGTAGGTTTCCTCGGAGGATCTTTCAGGGTAGATCTCCAGTGGATGTACAGGGACAGCAGGAGTTCTTGGTAGAGAAGGTTCTCGATTCCAAATTATCCTGGGGTCGGCTTTATTTTTTGGTTCACTGGAAAGGCTATGGTCCGGAGGAAAGGTCTTGGGTCCTGGATAAGGATCTTCATGCCCCTAGGCTCAAGAGGGCATTTTTTCGGGAATTTCCTCAGAAACCTGGCTTTAGGGGTTCCTTGACCCCTCCTCAAGGGGGCGGTACTGTTAGGCGCCGGGGTCCGCTTGTCCGCGCGGCCCGGCGCCTAGAAACTAGGGATGCCGTGCGCGTTCAGCCGCCGGCTCCCTAGCAACGCTAGACGCCGGGCGCGCTGAGCCGCACGGACCCTAGCAACGGGGATGCCACTGGCGGACCGCGTTCCCCGTTGCTGGGCTTAATGAACAAGCACATACACCTGTCCTCCCGGCCGTGCAGCAAGGCAGCTGCATGGCATTTATTCCAATCAGGCTCTAAGCAGCTGATTGGAGGACTCCCTGTTAAGTACCTTCCCAGGGCTTCTCACAGACGCCGGTAATAGCTTCCTGCATGCTGCTTTGGTTTGCTGAGAGTCTGTTTCCAGTCCTGCTGTATCCGGTCATTCCTGTCCTCAGAAGTCCTGTATTCGGGAGTTGTCATCTCATCCCAGGAAGTCGTTTTGTTCCCTGGAGTCCTGACTGATCACCGTTTAACATCGAGTGGTGTTTCGTGAGTTGCGGCTCTGCCGTGTGTTGCGGCTCAGCCGCTTTATCTTTATATCTTCTATTGTTGGAGCATTTGCGGAGGGTTCCGCTTCCACAAGTCCTCTCTGGAACTCGGCGGTGCCGGGTAGGAGAGGTGGACAAGTGGATATTTTGGTTGTCCTTTTCTCTGGCGGTTTTTCCGCACATATTCTAGTTTTGAGTTAGCTTGTAGCCCCTGGCCTGGTTGTTTAGTCAGAGGGCCCCTTGTTATCACCCTGTCTCGGATTTCCCTTTGTCTCTCACTAAGACTGGGGGGCATCGGAGTTGGGCAGACATAATCCGCCCTTCAAACGCGGCTGCCATGGGCTCAAGCAACCATAGTCTCGCAGGGGATTTCTGACAGCACGGGCGAGACAACGGAGTTAGGGCGCCAGGGGCTATTTTCCATTCCCGCTCCCTTTCCCAGCATCTCGTTCCAGTACTCCGGTCCTCGCAATAAGATCTCCTCAGACCAGAGTGCTGGAATCATAACAGCAACTCCTCCACTGTTCTAGCTAAACTTTGCTTGAGATTGTGAATGCTCCTTAGTAGCATAACAGTCCGCTCTAGATCAGTTACCTAGGCTTCCAGGGCGGCCGTACGCTCACATCTCACACAGATGTACCCACACTCAGACTGTTGTGCCAGGTGCGCATACATCATGCACGACATGCATTGCGTGAGATTACCAATCTCGGCCACACCCATTTTTTTAATTAGTGCTAACTCCCTGCTACCTTCTGAAAATCAAAACGAGTGGGACAATCAATATAAGGTGTATATACAGAACAATAAATAAATAAAATAAAGGAATAAGGGACAATAAATATATATATATATATATATATAAATTGATAGGATAAGGATAAATTTAGTACAAATACAGGAACTCAACAATAAAATACAGTAATGGACAAAGGAAGACAATCAGTTATACAACACAGTGGGAAAAGCTAATAGGGAAAGTTAATACTTATCTGCTCCACTGATCTGTGCACAGAAGTTGTTCTCCCCGGCTGCAGGCTCCCTTCCCCACCGGCTGCAGGCTCCCTTCCCCACCGGCTGCTGGCTCCCTCCGGCCACTGCTTCCTCCTGACTATTGTCTCTCCCTGGCCGCTGGCTTCCCCCTTGCTGCCGGCTTCTGGCTCCCTCAGGCCGCTGCTTCCTGCTGGCTTCCCCCTTGCTGCCGGCTTCTGGCTCCCCCCGGCTTGCGGCTCTAGCACCTTGCCGCTCTGTCCTTGTGTGCGCCCTTATGTGTGCGCACCCAGCGTCACTTCCGGTTCTGGTCGCTCGATGCTCTATCTCAGTAATAGGTTTCTCATACATACTTGAAATGTATTTGTAGTTGATTACGTGCTCCTATTACTTATTATACTAATGTATATTGCCTGTGATTGCTGCATTTACTATAATTCTATCAGTTTTTTCTGTCTATTCCGATCTTCAATGCTTGTACAAAGCAGGGTAGGGTCGGATTTTATGTCACTTTGACAAAATTTAAAGTGATTACAGCACAATTTGTGTAGTACACTGTGCAAGTGTGTGATTATTTATCATGTCTAAGAGCAGCAAGGGTGAGGAAAATACACTCACAGCAGCACCAATACTCATATCATGTCTGTCAAAGCTGGGTTAACCTCTCGGGATCTGGTTCAGAAAAATTGTTTTAACTTTCATCAAAGTCTCTTAAAAAATCTAAGGAGGACACAGGTGCAAGTTGAACCACCATGGGCTACCTTTGTACAGACATTATCCAGTATAGCTCAGTGGATAATTCCAACGTCTATACCAGGGATAGGTTACACTATTAACCCTTACATGCAGCATTCCACCTGAGGTTTATCACATCCAGCAGTGGAAGCAGCAGCCTCTCAACAAAAACAGGCTGAAAGGACAGTGGTAAGTAAAGCACATAGACATGAAACAACATCTTCACAGTCTACACATGCTTCAGATGAGGATTCGTTGGAGAATGAAGACTGATTACACTCCATTTCTGCATACGCAGTTGAGGAGGAAGGTCTCGGCTCAGTGGACATACCTGAGTTAATTAAGGCAATGAAAGCCATTCTATCCTTACAAGAATCAACAGAGTCTGTGTTAAAATCCAAGTCACCTGTGTTTAAATGTCCCAAAACAGTCAGTACTGAGTTTCCTGGGTCAGAACAGCTGAAGGAAATTATGGAAGAGGCTTGGGCTACTCCCAGTAAGAAATTTAGAATTCCAAGGAAATGTAATTCCAATTATCCTCTACCCCTACAACCACTTTCTGCAACATCACAATGGGATCCCAAAGGGCCTTCAGGTCTTTGGTATGAGACACTTTGAGACGAATATTCGAGGTGGGGATATAGATGGCAGTCTCCTTAGGTTTGAAAGCCAAATGATATTCCTAATGGGATGTCAACATCCAAGAGGTCTGAATGAAAACAACAGTTACTTACCTTTTTAGTGAGATTGAACGTACGTCAGGAGAAAACTTGATCCTGTTGTATACCATTATGAGATCCAGTGTGTATCCAGGAGTTTTCCCTTTTGAGTAAATGATTACCTGTCGGATACGTCCACCTACTCACAAGTTCAAGTGATGATCCCCTGGGATTTGAGAGATCAAATGTAAATGACAGCTACCTATCTATTTTATAATGGGGGAACTATGACTCTGATATATACCATCATATGACTTATTGTTTTTTTTTGTCATTCTAGGATTCTGTCTCTTGAGAAATTGATTACTTACTTGTTATGTCCATATATATACATGGACTCAGTTGAGGGTATTTTGAGATCACATTCATTATTATATATTAATAGACATGTCTATTTCATATATATTTAGGGGATGATTTGTACTTATAAATCCATTGTAGGGGCTAGATTCCTGTACGTGTCCCTTATTTTATGCATATTATCAATACCTGTATTGCTAACTTCAGATTTGATCCATATAGGAGGAGTATATAGTAACATATTCATTATTAGATGTGGTGTTTTAGGGAAGAGCCCTGGATATACTTTAACATAGAATTTATTCACCTATGCAGGGAATACATGAGTATGTAACCTATTTGAGGCTAGCATTCAAATAAGTCCACACAGACCATTAGGCATTGGGTAGTAGACACTTTGAGGTGAACATCCGAGGTGGGGACACAGATGGAGATCTTCTCAGGTTTGAGGGTCAATGGCATCCTTAATGGGACACCAGTATCCAAAAGGGCTAAAGGAAAATAATAGCCACTTACCTTATTTTTGAAGATTGAACATACATTAGGTAAAAATGTGATTTGATACATACCATCATGTGACCCATTGTGTACCCGGAATTCTCCCTACTGAGCAATAGACTACTTACCTGTTACACTCATTTATTCACAAATCCAAGTGATGATACCCTGAGATTTAAGAGATAAAATATAACAATAGCCACTTACCTTTCAATGATGGGGTAATTAAGATCTCGACGCACACCATGATACGTTTTATTAATCGATAGCTCTCATGGGATTCCTTCATTTGAGAAATTGATCACTTACCCGATGTGCCCACACATTTATGGATTCAATTGCGGGTACTGTGGGACCAAATTTACTATATGTCGGCAGATATCTGTCTAATTCTATACATTTCTAGTAGATGACACGTTCATTAGATTTTTTTCTTGCAGAGGTCAAAATCTTACTTATATGTCTTATATGTTACAAATACTATTAATAACCATATTGATAAAGAAGGACTCAAAGCTTTAGATTAGATCTATATAGAAAGAGCATACAGCAATATACAATTCACCAGATGTGGTAATTTAGGGAAGATTTTTGCATATACCTTATCATAAATTCATCCATATGTGTAGGGAATTTATAGGAAAATCATATTGAGTCCTCACAATCGGTTTAAATACTCTAATATAAATGTATATATATATATATATATATATATATATATATATATAAAAAGCAGGTAGGTCCGGCTCTCCCATTAGAATTACAGAAGCACTGGGTGCCCTCACATGGAATGAATACATACAGCGGGTTTGGTGCGGCACTCCTAGCGGCTGTCACAAATAGGCAAAAGGGTCCTCGGTGTGGACAACGTTTCAAAGCAGTTTAATATAGCTTTTTCGTCAGGTCATATGACCTGACGAAAAAGCTATATTAAACTGCTTTGAAACGTTGTCCACACCGAGTACCCTTTTGCCTATTTGTGACAGCCGCTAGGAGTGCCGCACCAAACCCGCTGTATGTATATATATATATATATATTATTATTTTCACCTTCACTTTTCTGCACGTTTATTTTATATAGCTTTTACTTCATTCATTTCACATGCTTTGTTTATTCTGCACATTCACATTAATTTATATAATATTTCTCACCACTCAATTTTGATAATTAATTTAATTAACAAGTAAAAATGTATACACTCTAAGGTCATTGACCAATATTTTGTTTTGCACCTATCACGGTCATAATTCTTAAATCACCATCACTCATACACATATAATATAAGCATTAAACCGCAGGACCATTAATATATTCATGCTCAGCATTAGCTAATAAATCCCAACACCAGAATTACCAGTCTAGGATTTCTATAAATGTATGATCCCCCTTCCATCTAAACTTATCTTATGATGGAGAGATATTATCCTAGAGATCATAATATGCAATTAAACGTTTAATAATATATGTAATTATACCCCCAAAAATCCAGTTTATGTAGTACAAATTCTCTAAGATTCGATTACGTATAGATTCTCATCTGCTGAATGTGTTATTTAATTTCTCCTTTTATTTAACTCATGTTGATCCCCGGGATCTATTATGATCTGAGAATCATCTACCAGGATTGGACGTTTTAGACACATGACATGTGTGAGACAATCAGCGCTGCAGAAGTAAATAGGAGCCTTGGAGAGGACGATGTGATGCGCGATCACATGCTCACACACCCGTCCGTGATTGGCTCCCCTTTCCTTTATAGTCATTCTAGGTAGGGCAATCGGGTTTGTCCTGAAGAAGCTGGTGTGAAACGTGCACGTCGGTTGGCGTTTTCAAAGCGGCATTGATATGCCTGCTTAATTCACTGTGAAAAATGTTTAAATTTAATCTAATGATGTAAAGAATTGTGTAACAATACGACCAGAAATATCCAAATGAATGACAACCAATCTAGTTTATCTATGAGATGTAAAGTGAGACAATACTTGAAGATAGGTTAGCACATACACACCTCAGGTTATCCGCGATATATAGTAAACTTCATGTGGTGGAACTAGCACAGCACAGCGTATCTGTGATTTAATGGCTCCTTGAGAACATTTCCTATGATAGGCTTTCTTAGAAATACGGAGTCTCACATATGAGTGTAATTGAATCAATGTAATACGTGATATCAGGGCCATAACTAGGTGTGTGCGGAGGGGGCACCACACATAGCGCTGCAGGCTAGGGGGCGCTGTTGGTGGCACTTGTCAATTATCTGCTTTAATTACTTTCACTTGCAGCTTCCCCTCTTTTTGAAGCCCAGCATCTCCTGACTGCACCTGTCTCCTACCTTGTCGCCTTCTGTCGCTAACACCTAAACAACATTCATAAACTCAACTTCAGATTTCTTTGTTATTCAGTCACACTATCCTTTATTACATTTAAAAATTCTGACATACCCGGAATTCAAACCCACTGCCTGTGGCACTGCAGTCAGACAGTTTATTCATTGAGCTATCTGCCCTTGCATAGAAAGGTAGATAATTCTAAGCTAGAGAATTCTATTTGAAGCTTACCTTGTACTTTGTGAAAAAATGATCAGCATTGCGGCTGAGCAGATCTATGTAGTGTGTGGCTGCAAGAGATTGCATGTGTGGCTGCACACTACATAGATCTGCTCAATTGCAATGCTGATTATGTTTTTATAATCTTACAGTAGCTTCGTATAGTGTACATAGTTTTTATGTAGGATCAAAAAGCTCAATGAGTAGGGTGTTTGATTCAAATTCAACAGGTTATAGGTTTGAATCCTGGGTATGGCAGTATATTGAAATGTGTTAATTAATAAAGGATATTGTAACTAAATAACAACAAGCTTTCTCTGTCTATTATATATATAATGTGGAAAGGATGTCATAGCATTGTCATGCCCCTTTCCAACGAGTCATGCGCCTTATGTCCCAATTGGAAAAATGTAAGGGGGAGCACCAATTCTCTCTCTGGCACAGAGCACCAAAAAGTCTAGTTACAGCTCTGCGTGATATACAGTAGCAGATCTTGCCACGGGCAAGCAGGACTTTTGCCAGGGGCGCCGCCTTCTGAAGGGCACCGTCGCCGTCCAGAGGGCGCCGCACCATGGCAAGATCCGCTGCTGATGTGCCGTCCGCCCCCCGCTGCCGCTGTCTCCCGCCATGAAGGGAACTAGACGCGTAGCATCTAGTTTCCCTTCGTAGAGAGGACGTTTACTGTGTGGTGCGCGATGACGTCATCGCGCACCGCACATCATTTCATCGGTGCTACTACTGTACAGGGGCGTAAGTGACAACGCCCCCTGTATGAAGCCACGCCCCCATCGCCTGCCCGGGGCGCTCAAAACCCTCGAGCCGGCCCTGGTGATATACCTGTGTTAGCTGGTCTGTATGCATATTAATTGGCATGAGACCTAACCAATATATGTATTAGTGCCTCCTTCATTAATATTCCATATCACGGAATTTAATGACTATATAGTGTCAGAAATATAAGTAAGATCCCATGCGATATAGCATGCCATAAGGACACATATCACATGGGGATGGGGATGTGATTGCATTTACTTAAATGAATTACCCTGTACAAACATTCCTGCAGCAGCACTTAATCACGTATCTCAGCGGCTTATGTAATAGTGTATGTGTAACCACGTATGTGCACATTATCAACTTTATGCATGTATTCCCCATAACAGGATTTTACAAGTGTACGCTGCTGATTATTTGAGCATATTAACAACATCTACAGCAGGAATAGATGTAATTATAGGGTACAGAACGGGACATAATTTCTCTGTCAAGTAACACCAGCACAAAATATATCATATCTACAATACCTCAAGGGACGATTAAATTAATTCTACTCTATTACAAGCTCCTTTAGAAAGGGAAAAGACCAAGCCACATAAAACTATAATAGTGTGGCAGCATCTGATAACAGCACAGTAACATTGTATGATACAATAAATTACAGCACGGCTCCCCTCAATTAGCCTTTAGCAACAGGCTTTATATGTTATATATACCTGCTATTGTGTTCACACTATGGGGTATATGCAATTGCGGTCGAATTCTGGCTGGAATTCGACTGTTTTTAAATTCGACACAATTCGACAGTCACATACCCTCCCTCCCCTGTCAGACGTGCATAGCACATAGCCGCTCCATTATCTTCAATGGTGGGAACTTTGCGGTCAGCGGTGAGGTTACTCGCGTTCAGCCGTAGTAGACTTGTAGTATTGCTGCAAAAAACAATATTCTTTTATTTAACAAGGCTATCAGCCCCCCATCCGCAGCCCATGGATGGGGGGACAGCTTCGGGCTTCACCCCTGGCCCTTGAGTAGCTGGAGGGGGACCCCTTGATTTAAGGGATCCCCACTCCACCAGGGTACCCTGGCTAGTGGTGACTAGTTGGGGATTTAATGCCACGGCCGCAGGGACCGATATAAAAGTGTCCCCCGGCTGTGGCATTATCTCTCCAGCTAGTGGAGCCCGGTGCTGGTGTTAAAAATATGGGGTACCCCTACATCTTTTGTCCCCCGTATTTTTTGCACAAGGACCGGACGCAGAGCCCGGTTCTGGTTCTAAAAATACGGGGGATCACCTGTCAATTTTTCACCGTATTTTTACAACCAGAAAAAACTCAAAGAGCCCGAGGCTGGTTATGCTTAGGAGGGGGGACCCCACGCATTTTTTCTTGATTTTAACCCATTCCCACCCCTTCCCAATGAAAACCATGCTCTCTCTATTTTAGTCAGTTAAAAAATATATATTCTTTTAAAAATATATAAATAATACTTGTGGCTCCTAATAGACAAACCAGGTACATAATCCCTCCTAATATAAATAGATATGCTATTAGCAATAAAAAAACAAAAAAAACAAACATGTTTTTACATTTTTTATTAGATTCCGCCAGCAAAGTGAGGCGGAATGAAATTGACGAAATGACTGTCGAAAAGCACTGTTGTCGAATCGACATTCTTCAATTGAATATACTTTTGTCGATAAGCCGCATTTTTACCACTGCAGACATGTCGAATTTGACAACTGTCAAATTTCAAAAAGTCCAATCTGAAACGTCCGTTTTTTTGTCGAAAAGTACTGTATTGCATTGTCGAATTTAAAATGCCCCGTTTTTCGACATTTGCGGCAATTCGACTGCAATTACATATACCCCATCATTACAGTACTGCCAGCAGGAGAACTGCATAGCAACACTGTAACAAATGTGTTACACCGCAGCCTGCTCTCCCTCTGTGAAGGGAAGGATTTAAGCCGTATCAGCTACAATCAATGTCAGAGTATGTAGCAATTGGATAAGCACCAATGTATAAATAAATCGGCTACAGTGAGGTTCTTTTCAATCCACCTTTCAATAACAGGCTTTTACATGATATGTGCTTCTACTACTTCATTTATGTTTAAACTATCTCACGATTTGAGTCATCCACAAATGAAATGATATGTTAAGAATGACTAATGAGCTGTTTATTTAAACAGTTCAGACAACCAATTAGGTTGAGAACCCCATAATGAGAAATGGTAATATACCCCAATATTAGGAGACTATAGATAACTCCTTGGCTGGATTAATCACTCAATACTGTAAAACACCATACATGAATGTGACTGTCACCCCTTGGTATATATAAAAAAATGACCACAGGTATACCACAAGGGACTAATGATATATTATAATCCAATCCTAAGGGAAGAGATAGAACAGTAAATGTAATATTGTGACACATCCCACAATATTCTATTGAACATAGAACTGCATAGGTGGTACTACTTGTGTCAATTCATATAGTAAGTGTGGGATTGTGGGATCATTACTCAAGGGGTGTGGACTTACAGTACATTAATACGACTAGAGGTTATATAACAATGATTACAGACATACTGTAAGGGATTTAGGACATATTGTGGGATCCGAATAACTTGCTCAATATTGTGATCTATCCCACAGTAATGTGTTGGACCTAGAATTGTATAGGTGGTATTACCTGAGATAGTTGATATACTACGATTGGGGATGATTAACATTAAAAGTTATATTTTATACAAATTAATAATTTTCTCTCTATCTTAGTGCGCCAACAAAGAGACAATCTTCTCTTTCTTACCTTTCCCTACACCATGAGCCATAATGGCTTAAGGAAAATAACATAAACATATAGTATGTTCCCCACACTGACCATGGCATATGAAGATATAATGACACTAGGAATATGTACAAAATGATGTTTTGATAAGATACTGATGAATATGTACTTGAGCAGAAGAAGAAATATATCACTTATCAATTGAGACACGCTTACCAAAAGTATCTATTTATATTTCGTGGTTATAGAGCTAAAATACTATGATTTACAATTTATTTACTATAAAAAAAATACCCTTACTGATATGCCTTTTGGCTTGCTATATAGACTTGTGATAGACCTAGGAAGTTTTACTTTTATGGACTAGCTAAAAATATAAAGGCTACAAGCACGTCTATAGGACTCATTAATGAAGAAATGAGAGACATTAGAGAAGGTATGATTCAATATCCAGTGGCCATCGATTAGTTACTGCTCAGAGAAGGTAGCGGATAGGAACAATTTAAAGGAATGTGTTTTAATATCTCAGATAATTACAATCCCATTGAACAGAAGCTTAAATTACTACAAGATTTACAGGAACACATGAACCAATCGGCTGATTGGGATCTTTTTGGATGGATGGGAGCTAGTATTTCTAAGTGGCTATATCAAGTGTTACATTATGTCATGATGATAATTCTTATGATTCTCATAATCTATGTAAGCATCAAATGTCTGCCGGCCCTTGGTCGTCAGTGTGGCAAAATACTAACACCCCAAAGAAAGCCAAAAACTAATCTTATGGTGATGACCCCGGTTACTTACACTGCGGTAGCCCACACATGATCACACTAACAGAAATATACACTTAATAGGTGCGTACATGCTTTTGCTTCATACACACACACAGCAAGAAGAACCTCAACCTATAGCCAGGGTAAAGAAACAACATGTTCTGTCGCTACCTCTTCCATTTCTCTTATCTATACAAGTTTTCGGGAGGGTTGAGACTTTTCGCATCGATACTCAGTGGACTAGTGCCAGCGATTGCATCCAGAGAACGGGTTTTCCTTATTCTATCTCACATCTCACACTACTCCACTCATCACCAGACAAATCATTTACACATGGTGAGTATTTGATTTATTATATGATTGTTGTTTAGAGATTAAACAAAACAGTGGAATGTTGGAAGTTATATCAAATATCCTGTATTGTCTCATTAATTGTGCTATGATTCTTGATATTCTAATGTTCCCTTAAACAGTGTCTTCTTTTAGTATAGAGTTACTATGCACAGAGTAATATTCTCCCACAATCCTTGAGCATCATTTGATTAGGTGTTTATGTGGCTAGTAGCAAGGCCTGTGTGTAGATAACGAGAGCTCCATGATATTGTATGAGACTTTGTGGCAGAACAAGAACATATCATGGAATATCTGATGGACCTTCACTTTAGACAACACGTTATTATGAACAAGAATGACCTTTATGACAACGAAGCCTATTAGAGAACCTAATTGTTATATATAGGAGTTTCAAGATTCATGGACAAGTCTGCCATCTTATGGATAAACCACTCTCTTTAATTAGCTAATCTGACCATATTTGGCATTTCCCCTTATTGTTCATCAACCAATATATCTCCATGATTTAATCTATATGTACGCCTTGTGTGTAAATAAGCTCTGAATAATTGTATAATGTTATGGTATAAATAATGTAAAGTCAGTGTTCTAAAGACACAGGCTCATTGATGAATTCTGTCTTGGTCCACGCTCCTCTGCGCAGAATATTGGGTGTGGTTCCCTCTTTGATAATAAATTCTATATGCTGAATATCATCACAACGGAGAACTCTCTATTATTATTATAATTCGGCTTTAACACCAGACTTGTTGTATTGGGACTGTTTTCTTTTGTTTTCACTTGAGACGGAAAGGGCTGAAAAGCCAGAATTTTAGGCTTGAATTTGTATGTGGAAGGAAACTTCACTTTTTTGGAGTCTGCTTCTGACTCCAAGATACTGGTTAATTCTTTATCAAAAAGAATATCTCCAGTAAAAGGTAAACACTCCAAAACCTTTTTGGATTCTGAATCAGCTTTCCATGTACGTAGCCAAACTGCTCTGCGAGCGGCTACTGCTGAAGCTGATGCCTGAGAGGCAATAGTACCCATATTCAAGGCTGCTTCTTCCAAAAACATTGCAGCCTGTTTGACATGTGCTACGTGAGATTTCTGCTCTCTAGATGCAATTGAAAGATCCATTTCCAATGCATCAGCCCAGGCAGCCACTGCTTTTGCCAGCCAGGCTGAAGCTTTGATTGATCTTATGATTGCCCCAGACGGGGCAAAATATTTTTTTTGCCAAAAACCATCCACTCTCCTATCCATGACACCATTTAATGATGTTGAAGGCAGAGGTAATGTGGATATTCCCACTAATAGAATTACATGCGTATCTACTTTGGGGGCCACCTCCCTATTTAAACAGTCCTCAGCCAGAAGAGGATAACTGGAATTCCATTTCCTTGGAATTCTAAATTTCTTACTGGGTGTAACCCAAGCCTCTTCTATAAATTTCCTTCAGCTGTCCTGACCCAGGAAACTCAGTCCTGACTGTTTTGGGACATTTAAACACAGGTGACTTGGATTTTAACACAGGCTCTGCTGATTATTCTAAGGATAGAATGGCTTTCATCGCATTAATTAACTCAGATACGTCCCCTGAGCTGAGACCTTCCGCCTCAGCTTCGTATGCAGAAGCAGAGTATAATGAGTCTTCATTCTCCAACGAATCCTCATCTGAAGCATGTGTAGACTGTAAAGATATTGTTTCATGTCTATGTGATTTACTTACCACTGTCCTTTCAGCCTGTTTTTGTTGTGAGGCTGCTGCTTCCCCTGCTGGATGTGATAAACCCCAGGTGGAATGCTGCATGTAAGGGTTAATAGTGTAACCTAACCCTGGTACAGAAGTTGGAATTATCTGCTCAGCTACACTGGATATTGTCTATAAAAAGGTAGCCCATGGGGGTTCAACTTGCACCTGTGTCCTGCTTGAATTTGTCAAGACTTTGATGAAAGCTAAAACTATGTTTCTGAACCAGATCCTGAGAGGTTAACCCAGCTTTGACTAACATGATATGAGTGTTGGTGCTGCTGTGAGTGTATTTTCCTCACCCTTGCTGCTCTTAGACATGATAAATAATCAGACACTTGCACAGTGTACTACACAATTTGTGACTGTAATCACTTAAAATTTTGTTAAAGTGACATAAAATCCGACCCTACCCTGCTTTGTACAAGCATTGAAGATCGGAATAGTCAGAAAAAACTGACATAATTATAGTAAATGCAGCAGTCACAGGTTATACATTAGTATAATCAGCAATATGAGCACATAGTCAACTACAAATACATTTCAAGTAAGTAGGAGAAACATATTACTGAGATAGAGCATCAAGCGACTGGAACCGGAAGTGACATTGGGCGCGCACACACAAGGACGCACACGAGGATGGAGCGACAAGGTGCTAGAGCCGTGAGCCGGGGGAGCCAGAAGCCGGCAGCAAGGGGGAAGCCAGCGGCCGGGGAGAGACAATAGTCAAGAGGAAGCAGAGGCCGGAGGAAGCCAGCAGCTGGTGGGGAAGGGAGCCTGCAGCCGGGGAGAACAACTTCTGTGCACAGATCAGTGGAGCAGGGAGCAGATAATTATTAACTTTCCCTATTAGCTTTTCCCACTGTGTTGTATAACTGATTGTCTTCCTTTGTCCATTACTGTATTTTATTGTTGAGTCCCTGTATTTGTACTAAATGTATCCTTATCCTATCCATTTATTTATATATATTTGTTTTTATTTATTGTCCCTTATTCCTTTATTTTATTTATTTATTATTTGTCAGTGAGACAGTGTCTCTGGCACAGCTGTGTAATCATGATGTGAGTGTGTGTGCTGAGTAGTGAGTACTGCTAGCAGCAAGTCTCACAGCTTAACTGCAGTGTAGCAGTGTGGTGGGGGTGGGGAGAAGGGGGTTGCTACACCAATGAGTCAAGGAGAGGAGGAGTGGTTGGATGGGACTCACACAGCAGGTGGTGAAAAGCTTAAAAAGGAGGAGTGGTTGGAAGGGGAAGGAACTGGTAGGTGTAGAAGGGATTAGTGAGGGTAAGGACTCTCAAGGGAAATTGGAGTGGGATCCCACAGGTACCAAACTGGGTAAAGAGCAGCTTTTAGGAAGGAAATTGGTGAGCCAGTCCCTGTGGTTGACCCTTCTCTGCCTCATGCGGGATGGATCCTTGGAATCTCCAGTTCCTCAGGAGGCTGTGGATTCATCTTGCCCACTACCTGGTGGTTCTGTGGTCATCTCAGGCCATGAACCTCCCAGATGCCTGGCCTCCAGATTAACATGTAATGGTCATGGAGGTGGTCCTGGGCTCTGTAGAGGAGGAGGTGGAACAAGCAAAGGAAAGTTGTGTCCCTTCAGAAGGGGCAGTGGTGGACATTGTGAATGGTGAAGGGAAGGTTTTGTGGGTGAAGAGGGAGTTATGCCATATATCCCAGAAGTATGGGTCCTCAGCCTATATGATGTGCCACCATTAATGTGGCTTCTGTCTTGTCCGACCAAGCTTGATTTATGGGCTTTGTCATTTTTTTAAGCAGGATAAAGGCTGAGTTTTTTATTTCTGCAGTAGACTAGAATAAGTCCAGACAGTCCACTTCCATTATACCACCGGAATGTGACGGTCAGTGACCACCGTGCCATCACTTACCTGTATGCTTACACGAAACAGAATGATGGAACACTTACACGGTTTCTTTACATCTTCTGGGGTCCACTCCGAGATTAGACATTATGGCGTAATTACTCAGATAGGAATATAAAACAGAATAAAAATAAAAGCTATGATGCAATAATTAGATGCAAACAAAAGCTTTTATTATGATATCAGAGGAGTATCCGCACCATATAGATGTAACATACAACAAACCACCGCAGATGGAACCCGGGTGACTCTAATGCACATGATAATGTACAGGGTATATATGGATAGGATCTTGTATCAGAAAACACTCAGCACTCCTTATCAAGATGAGTGTCAGGAACAAGTTAGGCAAACTACAAGTGAAAACACGTTCCAATGGCCGCCATATTGTCGTGCAGCAATACAGATTGTGCAAACTGGTATTAGACATTCACATTTACACAAAGCACAAGATACAAAATAAACAGCAGAAAAAAGACCTAAGCATTTGGGATGTATTATTTAGGAAGTAAATAGAGGTACATTAATGAAAAGCGTGAGTAACAGTCATCAGTCTGCTTGTGAAGGTCTCTAGAGTGGAGGCCTCTTGGACTGTGCAAGGCAGTGAGTTCCATGGTCAGGGCTGCAAAGCTAAACGTTCAACCCTTAAATGAATGACAGGAGATTCTTGGTACTGCTGGTAACAGTCCTTCATCTGTAGAAGCAAGCAGGGCAGTAAGGAGGCAGAAGCTGCTTCTAGTACCTTGGACCATGTAATGTTGAGCTGGGAAAGTCAGTTAGCCAATTATGAAATAGATTTGTCATCTTACAGGCAGCCGGTGAAGGGAGCAGAGAATGGATGTTATGTGGCAGGAACGGGCTGGTTAGGTAACAGCTTGGCTGCTGCATTCTGTACTAGCTGCAAGCTCTGTAATTCTTTTGCTGGGTGACCCAGGTAGAT
Organism: Pseudophryne corroboree; assembly: GCF_028390025.1. Classification (NCBI taxonomy): domain Eukaryota; kingdom Metazoa; phylum Chordata; class Amphibia; order Anura; family Myobatrachidae; genus Pseudophryne; species Pseudophryne corroboree. The sequence goes on along the minus strand of NW_026967509.1, from coordinate 2,025,627 downwards.
GGCATTGCAGTAGTCTATGAACTTCTGAGGGAATCAAGTGCTTGATTCTGGCTATGGTCCACAGATGGAAGAATGAGGATTTGTATGTGGCAGATACCTGATGTATGTGTCAGCCACATACCAGGACAACACAAAGATTCAGCACATGTTCAGTATTTTCAATTCTGAGCACCAAAGCATAAATCCAGATGGTTGGTAAAGCTGTAGTCTTGTCCTTTGTTGGTGAGCTTCTATTATGTTTCACAAAGACTGAGTCACAGCCAACTGGCATCATCCACCCCTGGAGCTCAGCTAGACAACCATTTAGGATTGGTATTAGGCTCTCAGTACATGGAGCAAAAAGCAGGTCATCTGCATAGCAGTGGTAGACCAGGCCATGACGTCTGATTATATCACCCAGTGGTAGCATTTATATTGCATAAAGCATAGGAGATAGGATTGACCCTTGAGGAACATTGCATGACAGTGATAATTATACTCCAGAAGATGTAAATGGTTCCGTACTTGGGTAATGTCTAATATGTTCAACAAGAGCGGATTTATTTCTCTCACAGCATGAAAATGGCTTCTCATCTGTGAAATCGCTGATGTTTAACAAGAACTGATTTAAATGCAAAACATTTCCCACACTCAGAACAGGAATACGGCCTCTCACCTGTGTGACTTCTCTGATGTGTAACAAGATGTGATTTTGTTGCAAAACATTTTCCACACGCAGAACAGGAATACGGCTTCTCACCTGTGTGACTTCTCTGATGTGTAACAAGATCTGATTTCTGTGCAAAACATTTCCTACACTCAGAACAGGAATATGGCTTCTCACCTGTGTGACTTCTCTGATGTGTAACAAGATGTGATTTTGTTGCAAAACATTTTCCACACGCAGAACAGGAATACGGCTTCTCACCTGTGTGACTTCTCTGATGTGTAACAAGATGTGATTTTGTTGCAAAACATTTCCTACACTCAGAACAGGAATATGGCTTCTCACCTGTGTGACTTCTCTCATGTTCAACAAGACCTGATTTCTGTGCGAAACATTTCCCACACTCAGAACAGGAAAATGGCTTCTCACCTGTGTGAGTTCTCTTATGTGTAACAAGATTTGATATACATGCAAAACATTTCCTACACTCAGAACAGGAATATGGCTTCTCACCTGTGTGACTTCTCTGATGTGTAACAAGAATTGATTTATATGTAAAACATTTCCCACACTCAGAACATGGAAATGGCTTCTCAACTGCCTTAGCTGGTTGATTGGTAATAGGCTTTGTGTTCTGTGTAAAATATTTGGCATCTATAGAACAGGGAAACTCTGTATCTACTCTCAGAGCTGTAACAGATGCACCAATATCAGAGTGATCAGGAGAACATTTCCCAGGACCAGAGGGATCAGCTAATAGAGCTGGATGTAGAATTGGGGTAATGGGGTTATCTCCTGGAGAATCCTGTCTACTGTCATTATCGGTTATTTCAGAATCCAGGGATAACATTAGATGTCCTTCTGAGATGTTCCTGCTTGTGTGCCCATCTGCTGGAAATAAAATACATTAATATATAAAATGAGTAGACAAGACCCAGGGTGTTATAGGACACAATATATAATTCTATAACTGACATTTTTTACCTGAAATCATTGCTTTTATGTTTATTAAAAAACAAAAAAGCTAGGATGCTTAGACTGGAGCTTGATCAACACTGAACGCTCATGTGGGATTACTAGAGGAGACATGGACACTCATGTGGGATTACTAGAGGTGACATGGACGCTCATGTGGGATTACTAGAGGTGACATGGACACTCATGTGGGATTACTAGAGGTAACATGGACGCTCATGTGGGATTACTAGAGGTGACAAATGCAAAATCATGCACTTGGGTCTCAAAAATCCAAAGGCTAAATATAGTATTAATGGCGCTATACTGGAAACTACCGAGGAGGAAAGGGATCTAGGAGTCACTATTTCAGATGACTTAAAGGCAGGTAAGCAATGTAACAAAGCAATCAGGAAAGCTAGTCAGATGCTTAGCTGCATTGGGAGAGGAATCAGCAGCAGAAAGAAGTAATAATGCCACTGTATAGGTCATTGGTACAGCCTCATCTAGAATACGGTGTTCAATTCTGGAGGCCATATCTTCAAAAGGATATTAATACATTAGAAAGTGTACAAAGAAGGGCAACTAAAATGGTGCATGGCCTACATCACAAAACATACCCAGAAAGACTAAGAAATCTCAATATGTATAGTTTGGAGCAGAGAAGGGAAATGGGGGACATGATAGAAACTTTCAAATATAATCAAGGGTTTTAACAAAGTCCAGGAGGGAAACATTCTCCAAATGAAGAGAAGCAATAGGACACGGGGATATGCCCTGAGACTGGAGGGGGATGGGGAGGGGGGGGGGGGGTTCAGGTGAAATTTGCGGAAAAATTACTTCACAGAAAGGGTAGTGGACAAGTGGAATAGTCTCCCATCGGAGGTGGTAAAGGCTAAGACAGTAGAGCAATTTAAACATGCCCTAAGGATAGACCCAAGGATATCCTTACAAAGAAATAAGGATCAAATAAGGTTAGAGATAAAAATAATGTAGAAAAAAAAAAGGGGGGGCAGACTAGATGGGCCAAGTGGTTCTTATCTGCCGTCAAATTCTATGTTTCTATGACATGGACGCTCATGTGGGACTACTAGAGGTGACATGGACGCTCATGTGGGATTACTAGAGGTGACACGGGCGCTCATGTGGGATTACTAGAGGTGACATGGACGCTCATGTGGGATTACTAGAGGTGACATGAGCGCTCATGTTGGATTACTAGAGGCGACATGAGCGCTCATGTGGGATTACTAGAGGTGACATGAGCGCTCACGTGGGATGATTAGAGGTGACATGGACGCTCATGTGGGATTACTAGAGTTGACATGGGCGCTCGTAGGTTTACTAGAGGTAACATGGGCGCTCATGTGGGATTACTAGAGGTGACATGGATGCTCATGTGGGATTACTAGAGGTGACATGGACGCTCATGTGGGATTACTAGAGGTGACATGGACGCTCATGTGGGATTACTAGAGGTGACATGGACGCTCATGTGGGATTACTAGAGGTGACATGAACGCTCATGTGGGATTAATAGAGGTGACATGGACGCTCATGTGGGATTACTAGAGGTGACATGGACGCTCATGTGGGATTACTAGAGGTGACACGGACGCTCATGTGGGATTACTAGAGGTGACAAGGGCGCTCATGTGGGATTACTAGAAGTGACACGGACGCTCATGTGAGATTAGTAGAGGTGACACGGACGCTCATGTGATATTAGTAGAAGTGACACGGACGCTCATGTGAGATTAGTAGAGGTGACACGGACGCTCATGTGAGATTAGTAGAGGTGACACGGATGCTCATGTGGGATTACTAGAGGTGACAGGGCCGCTCATGTGGGATTACTAGAGGTGACACGGACGCTCATCTGAGATTAGTAGAGGTGACACGGACGCTCATGTGAGATTAGTAGAGGTGACACGGACGCTCATGTGGGATTACTAGAGGTGACATGGCCGCTCATGTGGGATTTCTAGAGGTGACACGGATGCTCATGTGGGATTACTAGAGGTGACATGGACGCTCATGTGGGATTACTAGAGGTGACATGGACGCTCATGTGGGATTACTAGAGGTGACATGGACGCTCATGTGGGATTACTAGAGGTGACATGGACGCTCATGTGGGATTACTAGAGGTGACATGGGCGCTCATATGGGATTACTAGAGGTGACATGGATGCTCATATGGGATTACTACAGGTGACATGGGCTTTGCAATAATAAAACAGCAAAGATGAGAAAGTGCTGTCCTGTTTGCTCACTAATAATAGGATTTTAATATACCTACCAGTAAATCTTTTATTTGCAGTCCGTAGAGGATGTTGGGGATGCATCAAAGACCGTGGGGTATAGACGGGTCCTGTGGAGCCTTGGGCACTATAAAATTTGAATAGTGTGGGTTGGCTCCTCCCTCTATGCCACTCCTCCAGACCTCAGTTTAGGAACTGTGCCTGAGGAGATGGACAACCTCGAGAGAGGATACTACAAAATTGTGTGGTGAGATTTCACCAGATCACACTGAATTTATAACATGCAACCACATGTAACTCAATGAAAACATGTCAGTATACATGACCAAAGAGTGGCAACAAATGCTGCCATTACTGAACAAGTAACAACCGTACAGGAACACATCAGCACTGGGCGGGCGCCCAACATCCTCTACGGACTACGAGAAAAGGATTTACCGGTAGGTATATTAAAATCCTATTTTCTCTTATTTCCTAGAGGATGTTGGGGATGCATCAAAGATCATGGGGCCTATACCAAAGCTCCCACTAGGGGAGGGAAAGTGCTGATGTACCCTGCAAACTAATTGACCCAACTGGAGGTCATCAGAGGCCAAAGTATCAAACTTGTAGAACTTAGCAAATGCGTTTGATCCTGACCACGCAACTGCTCAGCAAATTTAAGTGCCGAGACACCTCGGCCAAATGTCCAGGAAGAGCCCACTATACGAGTAGAGTGATGCTTTACCGATTTAGGTTCCGGCAAACCTGCCGCAGAAAACATGCTGAATAGTACATTCGATCCAGCGAGAAATAGTTTGCTTAGAAGCAGCACACCCAATTTTAATTGGGATCATGAAGTACAAACAATGCTTCCGACTTTATAAGAGGAGCAGTCCTCTTCACATATACCTTCAAAGCCCGGACCACGTCCAAGGACTTACTGAAGTAGAAATGTCAGTAGCCACTGACACCACAACAGGTTGGTTGATATGAGAAACTGACACAACCCTTGGAAGGAATTGTTGACGCATCCTTAGCGCAACTCAAAGCTCATGAAAAAACAAAGAGGGCTCTTGTGGGATAAGGCCCCACATTCCAACACCCGCCTTGCAGATGCCAATGCTAACAAAGTGATCAGCTTTCATGTAAGAAACTGAAATTCTGCCTCTCATAAAGGTTCAATGAATCCGAATGCAGGACTTGTAACATAACAGCAACATCCTATGGCTCCGTAGGAGGCACAAAAAAAAAGAGGCTGTATACGTAGAACCCTTTTCAAGAAAGTTTGCACCACAGGAAACGCAGCCAATGGTTTCCGGAACAAAAAACAAAGAAGGCCAAAAACTGGACCTTGAGCAAGCCTAATCGTAGGCACACAACCACACGGAACTGTGGAAATAAAAGGAAAGACCTAAGTGGAACCCCACCAAAGGAAGTTTCTTGGACGTACACCAAAACATCTTTCCTCCAATAATTATGGTAAAGTCTTGACGTGACTCCATCCCCTGCCTGAATAGCATAGGGATGACTTTGCTCGGAATACCATTCCGAGCTAATATCAGGCGCACAACTTCCATATCATCAAACTGATATGCGGTAAGTGTTTATTAAGAACTGACCCCTGCAGACGCAGGTCCTTTTGATGATGCGGAAGCCTTCGAACCTTAGAAAGTAACCTGAGAGCCTGAAAACAAGCTCTCCTTGGCCGTCCCAGGGCAATGAGGGACGCCAGATTTTATGTTCCATTAAGTGTAACTGGAGGGAACACCTCCATTGACTAAACGCCCCTGGAACCAACAGAGGGCTGACTGCCACTGAATGTGGGTTTGTTCTGGAACCCAGTGTTCAAAACTTTATTTTGAGATAAAACATTTGTTCCACCCTACAGAGGAACGTCCCAAATGTTTTAGTTTTTTGACGTAAACTATGTCAGTCCGACCTTCGTTACAGAATGTTTGTGTGAAGAAGTCAGACAAGTCGTGGAAGTTCTCCCCTTGCGCGAATGTCTGTCAAATTTTCTCCTGAGAGAGGAGGATCCAGGTCCGACTTCTGAACCTGCGTTCCTCGAGTAGATGGAACCATTTTACCCCTTTTCAGGGAATGAAATCTAGGTGGAAGCTCAACGGCGTACTCACCGTTACATCCTAAAATGTGCTCTGAACACTTGTCCTAGAGATTTCGCTAGAAGAACTCGTTCTGGAATCGTTAAATTACGCCACAGCAGTGCTGTGAGATATTATGGGATTAGGGAAGATGTGAATATCTGGACATGGACCCTCTGCAACTACGAGAGGCCTAAGAACCTCCGGAACTGATCTAACAGAGCAGCACTGCCAATCATATATAGGTACGAAGCAGAGGTCAAGTGGGAAGCGCGCCTAGCCCCGCCAGTCATAGAGACTGCCTTTCCAAATGGAAATCAGAGATTTAGTTTCCAAATTAATTTTGATAATTCCACCAGGTGGGAGCCAGTTAAGTCATTGACTTGCGACCGTAGGTAATGCATACCCGTAGCGGATCCCTGTCTCCCACCTGAGTGGACTTCCAGGGGGAAGCGTCATGCGAAAATAGTAGGTGGAACAGATGTCATATTCTGTTCCTGCCCCTCCTTTCCCGAAAAAAAGGCGGGGACCTCGGGACCTTACCGTTATCCGGCTCCTAGGGTCAAGAAAAGAGCATCCCTACCAATCGAACATTTATATACATATATAAAATTCTAACAGAGGTCCTGCATACTTTCCAATAGTACTGGAAACCCATGCACCCACAATAGGTGGCCTGAAGACAGTTTTACTGGCCGAGTATATAAATCAGAGTGTAGGCTCAAGTATGCGGCCAGCCTGTTCTTTCAGTGAAGCTGAACCGGGGACGGGTCAGGTAATAGTAATCTGATAATATGGACACAGCGGTGTGCACCACAGGAGAAATCTCCCAATATGTCTTATCCTTTTCAGGACACGGCTAAGCCGTGAAAATACCCTTAAGAATCAGGACTTATGTGCCTGGGATTTTCCAGGTGTGTTCAAACATAGCATCAGAAATAGGGGATGTTATCACAGGCTTCGTATTTATAGTAAAATATTCTCTTATCTCCTGTACAGGAGTGTAACAGCGATTTCTAACTCTTCCCCCAAGTTTGCATCATAGTTTGAATACACTTTGTTAGGATAGCATTCTGTCTACAGATCCCCTCTCACGTCCCCGTGTCGACATCTGACGACTTGCATTATACGTGTAAAAGCACGCTTCGAGGGACATGAAGGGTCTGAAGAAGTTTTCAGACTGTATAAATATATCATTCAACTGAGAAATTATAAACTTAACTTCTCTAAATCCTCATCATGGGGACCAGGAGACACGACACCGTCCTGTCTTACTGACATGAAGCAATAGCTGAATTACATTCTGCATTGACTGACGTATATATATATATTTTCCTTATAGACATGATATACTGTAATGTTACACATACACAGATACACAGTGTGTATACTGATTTATCAGATTAATAGGACAGGAATTCATACAGTCCACATCCTCTGATATACTCTTTAGACTGATAATGTGAACTTTCACCCTCATACCCAGACGGTCTGCAACATTTACCTCAGAGAATAATCAGATCAATACAGAAGTATGAACCAGCCACATACCAGCGCTAATAGAAACTTTTTTTATAACCTTCTACTGAATTAATACATTAACATCATCCCAAAATACATCCCCCTATACTTATAACACCCTGTTACCAGTGAGTTATGAGCAGTGGTGCAAGTATGCGGGTACGGGTGGGTACGGCGTACACTTTAGAATTTAGCCGTGGGTATGCCGTACCCACACAGACGGGCCGCCGCTCCTCTTCCCTCCCTGCCTCTGCTGCTCCCCACACCGCCGCTGATGTGAGGGGAGGAGAGTGCAGCCTGCGCTTCTCCTTCCCCTCAGTCTCCGGCGGTTGCGAGTGTCTTCGTTCAAGTCAGCGCCGCCCATGAGCCAATCAGAGCTCGCGGGACCGATTCTCCAGAAGAAGTAAGGGTCATCGATCTTCCAGCAGAAGATCCAGCAGATCCGCATACCAAGCCCTCCTTGGCCAGTCCGGAGCAATGAGGATTGCCAGAACCTTTGTTCTTCTTACAAGTTGAAGAACTGTTGGAATCAGAGGAAGTGGAGGGAACACATACACTGACGTGAAAACCCACGGTGTTACCAGTGCATCCACCGCCAATGCCTGCAGGTCTCTCGACCTGGAACAGTACCTCCGCAGCTTCTTGTTGAGATGGGAGGCAATCATGTCTATGTGAGGAACCCCCCACCAACCGGTTACCTCCTCGAACACCTCCAGGTGGAGACCCCTCTCTCCTGGATAGAGATAGTGTCTGCTGAGGAAGTCTGCTTCCCAGTTGTTTACTCCCGGAATGAAGATTGCGGACATCGCCACTGCGTGCCTTTCTGCCCAGAGGAGGATTCTTGACACCTCCGACATTGCAGCCCTGCTCTTCGTTCCGCCTTGTCGGTTTATGTAGGCCACGGTGGTCACGTTGTCCGACTGCACCTGAACAACTCGATCCTGTAGGTGGTGTGCTGCTTGAAGAAGGCCGTTGTACACGGCCCTTATCTTCAGGATGTTTATTGGGAGAAGAGATTCTTGATACGACACCATCCTTGGAAGGTTTCTCCCTGAGCGACTGCTCCCCAACCTCTTAGACTTGCATCCGTAGTTAGAAGAATCCAGTCCTGAACCCAGAACCTTCGGCCTTCCAGAAGGTGTGGTAGTTGTAGCCACCAGAGGAGCGAAATCCTGGCTCTTGGTGACAGACGTATCCTCTGGTGCATATGTAGGTGAAATCCCGACCGATGGTCCAAGAGATCCATCTGAAAGGATCGAGCATGAAACCTTCCGTGCTGCAGAGCCTCGTAGGAGGCAACCATCTTCCCCAGAAGGCGGATACACTGATGAACCGATACCCGGGAAGGCTTCAAGACACCCCGGACCATTGTTTGAATCACCATGCTTTCTCTACCGGTAGAAACACCTTCTGCACCTCCGTGTCGAGGATCATTCCCAGGAAAGACAGCCTCCTTGTTGGCTCCAGATGAGACTTTGGAAGGTTCAGGATCCAACCGTGCTCCTTGAGCAGATGTGTTGTGAGAACAATGGATCTTAATAACTTCTCCCTGGACGAAACCTTGAGCAGGAGATCGTCCAGATACGGAATTATGTTCACCCCCTGCTTGCGGAGGAGAACCATCATCTCTGCCATCACCTTGGTGAAGACCCTCAGTTGAAATGGATACTGTTCGTTTAACAGTGCAAACCTGAGATAAGCCTGATGCGGCGACCAAATGGGAATGTGGAGGTACGCATACTTGATGTCCAGGGACACCAGGAATTCCCCCTCCGTCAGTCCTGAGATGACAGCTCTCAGAGACTCCATCTTGAACTTGAACTCCCTGAGATAAAGGGTCAAAGACTTTAAACATAGAATTTGTTGGCAGATAATAACCACTTGGCCCATCAGTCTGTCCCTTTTTTTATTACATTATTTTTATCTCTAACCTTGTTTGATCCATATTTCTTTGTAAGGATATCCTTATGTCCATTCCATGCATGTTTAAATAGCTCTACTGTCTTAGCCTCTACCACCTCCGATGGGAGGCTATTCCACTTGTCCACTACCCTTTCTGTGAAATAATTTTTCCGCAAATTTCCCCTGAACCTCCTCTCCTCCAGTCTCAGTGTATGTCCTCGTGTCCTATTGCTTCTCTTCATTTGGAGAATGTTTCCCTCCTGGACTTTGTTAAAACCCTTGATATATTTGAAAGTTTCTATCATGTCCCACCTTTCCCTTCTCTGCTCCAAACTATACATATTGAGATTTCTTAGTCTTTCTGGGTATGTTTTGTGATGTAGGCCATGAACCATTTTAGTTGCCCTTCTTTGTACCGTTTCTAATGTATTAATATACTTTTGAAGATATGGCCTCCAGAATAGAACACAGTATTCTAGATGAGGCCGTACCAATGACGTATACAGTGGCATTATTACTTCTTTCTTTCTGCTGCTGATTCCTCTCCCAATGCAGCCAAGCATCTGACTAGCCTTCCTCATTGCTTTGTTACATTGCTTACCTGCCTTTAAATCATCTGAAATAGTGACTCTTAGATCCCTTTCCTCCTCAGTAGTTTCCAGTATAGTGCTATTAATACTATATTTAGCCCTTGAATTTTTGAGACCCAATTGCATGATTTTGCATTTTTTGGCATTAAACTGTAATTGCCACACTCTTGACCATTCCTCTAGTCTACCTAGATCCTCAATCATTTGTTTTACCCCACCTGGTGTGTCTACCCTATTGCATACCTTTGTGTCATATGCAAAAAGGCATACTTTCCCTTTAATGCCATTTGCAATGTCACCAATAAAGATATTAAAAAGCACTGGTCCAAGTACAGATCCCTGGGGTACTCCACTGGTAACATTTCTCTCCTGTGAATGCACTCCATTTACCACAACTCTCTGTTTTCTATCCTTCAACCAAGATCTTATCCATTCAATAATCCTAATATTTAATCCCAAACTTTCATGTTTATTTAGCAGTCTGCGATGTGGAACAGTGTCAAAAGCCTTACTAAAGTCTAGATAAACTATATCCATGGCTCCACCTTTATCCATCACTTTAGTCACACAGTCAAAAAAATCAATAAGATTTGTTTGACATGATCTCCCCCCAGTGAATCCATTGTTTGGGATCCTGTAAATTGCTGGATTTGAGATAATCTACAACTCTTTCTTTTAAGAGTGTTTACATCAATTTCCCTACTACTGATGTAAGACTCACCGGTCTGTAGTTGTTTGCCTCTTCCTTGCTTCCACTTTTGTGCAGTGGGACTATGTTCGCTCTTTTCCAGTCCTCAGGAATTACTCCTGTAGCTAATGACTGGTTGAATAATTCTGTCAATGGTGATACCAGCACCTCTAAGTTCTTTTAGTATCCTTGGATGTATCCCATCTGGCCCCATAGATTTGTCCACTTTCAGCTTTGAGAGTTCTGTTAGGACCTTCTCCTCTGTAAATGTACTTGTTTCATTTTCCTGAACATCCCTGCAACTTAACTGTGGCCCCTTCCCCTCTCTTTCAGTAGTAAATACTGAGCAGAAATAATTATTAAGATGATCTGCTACTAAATTGTTTCCCTCAACAAAACTACCAGTGTCTGTCTTTAGTTTTATTATTCCATCTTTTTTTACTTTTTTACTTTTTTATTGAATTTTTCCAGAGAAAAACAAAAACATTAAATACAGAACAAAACCAGAACATCAAACAAAACAAAGAAAAGGGTACAGGAAGAAGACTGTAAATAATACAATCTGTGTCACAGTGTCACATAGAAGAAAATAATAAGTGTCTCGACAAAATCTCAAATTTACATACTAAGCCTCAATCAGGTATTCCACCTATCCCACTTGCTAAAGTAATGGGGCAGGGTCCCTCTAGACCTATGCGTAAACCTCTCATGTCCTGACACCTCATTCACTAGAGCTCGCCAATTGTACACATTAGGGGAAGAGGTAGCAAACCAGTTACGTGCTATAATCACCTTAGCTAAGGTAGTCAGGCAAAGAACATATTTGTATAATGCCGGGCAGTAGGATTCCTCTAAGTCTAGCGCAAACATACACAGTGCAGGAGAAAGGGGGGGCAGCGTAGGTTCAGCAAGCAGAATGTCCGACCAGACTGCTTCCCAAAAGGCATATACAGGGGGGCACAGCCATAGTAGATGCCAAAAGGTAGCTTCAGGGGCACCACATCTTGGGCAGGTAGTACCAGGCTGTAGCCCTGCCCTACATAAAGAAACTGGAGTTCTATACGTCCTATGCAAAACAAAGAATTAAACCTGCTGGTACTCGACACACTGAGTACAACACCTGGAGCCACTGGTCATCTGTAAGTGAGCCAATGTCTTGCTCCCATTTAAGTTTAAGTTGGTCAAATATATTCGGGCAGATGTGGGCATTGAGACTACCGTATAAAATAGAAACATGGTGTCTTGTACCAAAATTCATAACCATGTCTTTAATCAGAGAATCAGAAATGTACGGGGGCGAGGTCCCAAACTGTGTCCGTACCGCATGGCAGAGCTGTAGATAGCAGTGAAAGGATCTATTGGATATTTCAAGCTCCTTCTGCAGTTGTGTGAAAGATTTGAAAACACCGTTATCATATAGTTGTGAGACTGTGTTAAGGCCCGCCCCAATCCATGTTGTCCTGTGAGAGCTGCAATAACTCCCTATACGCTGGGTTGAACCAAAGTGGCGTGTCAGAGTCTGTACCTTGCCATGCATAATAGGAGTGAGCTTGGCGCCATACAAGTAGCGACTGACGGAGTAAAGGAGGAAGACCAGCAGTAGAAGAGGCAGAGAGAAGGAACTGGACAGGGGAGAAGTGAGACCCCACATACTCGGCAAAAGAATCTCTCAAACGTGGGACTATCCCTACTGAGAATCCAATTAGACAAATGTGCCAGTTGAGCAGCTAGATAATAGGCCCGGAGATTGGGAAAGCCCAAACCCCCATCCAATTTATCCTTAACCAGAGCTCTCAGGGCAACCCTAGGCGTTTTATCGCCCCAAACAAAAGAGGAAAGCACACTATCAATGCTAGTAAAAACTTTCTTGGGGATATAGGTAGGAGAGTGCTGCAATAGATAAAGATACTTTGGTTGTATCACCATCTTGATCAGGTTAATGCGACCCGTGACAGTAAGGGGAAGCTTCTTCCATACATGAATCCGTCGCTTCAGATCCACCGTGACCTGGTCAATGTTTTGATGTACAAAAGACTTAACATTAGGAGTGATCCAGACACCAAGATACTGAAAGCGAAGGGTCTAGGCCAAGGAGGACACAACTGGTAACGGGTCAGGAAGAATACCAGATATGGGAAAGACATTAGATTCATTCCAGTTGATAGTCAGGCCGGAATAAAGGCCAAATGTATCAACAATATCCAGAAGGGAGGACAGGGAAACATCAGGGTCTCTGAGGAACAAGAGCATGTCATCGGCATATAATGCGACAACATCCTCATGGCCGTCAATAGTGATGGCCCTAACAGAAGGGGACGCTCTGATGAGACACGCCAGTGGTTCCACAGCCAGGGAAAACAGGGCAGGGGACAGTGGGCAGCCCTGTCTAGTACCACGGGACAAAGCAAATGGGGACATCACATAGCCATTGACACATATTCGAGCCACGGGGGAGGAATATAGTAATTGTACCCAGCGTATGAATTTGGGGCCAAAAGCAAACCGTCTAAGGACTTCCCACAAATACTCCCACTCCACAGAGTCGAAGGCCTTGGCAGCATCCAAGGAAACCACCACAGCCTCCGACTTGGGCTGGTCCCCCATCTGCATGTGACAAAACAGTCGCCTCAAATTTTGGAGAGTGGACTTGCCTGGCATAAATCCTGTCTGATCATCATGAATGATCGAAGTGATAACACTATTAAGTCTAAGTGCCAGGATTTTGGCCAAGATCTTGACATCAGTAGGTAGCAATGAGATTGGGCAGTAGGATTCTGGGGCCGTAGGGTCTTTACCTGGTTTGAGGATCACCACAATAATAGCTTCAGACATAGAGGGAGGCAAACGAGCACCCTCCAACAAGGCATTAAAGAGAGTCAAAAGATAAGGGACAAAGTATGCACGATATTGTCTATAGACTTCAACCGGTATACCGTCGCTACCCGGGGCCTTTTTATTAGGGAAGGAGGCAATAGCAGCCTCAACCTCCTCCGGAGTGATATTAGCATCTAAAATATCTACAGATTGTTGGGATAGCTGCGGCAGGGTAATGCATAAGATATTGCTGTAGCTGAGTGGAGGTATAAGTGACTCTAGAGGCATACAACGAGGAATAAAAGGACTGGAAGACCTGAGCAATTTCAGGAGTGGCATATACCATTTCACCCTGGGTATCACAGATCTGCTGAATGGAACCCCCAGTCCTCTCCCCCCGAGCCAGAAAAGCCAAGTAACTACCCCCCGTGTCCGATTGTGAATAGAGGGTGTGCTGGGAGAAAAGTAATTTGCGCCTTAATTTATCAAGTAAGTGGTCAGACCAGGCTTTCCTGGCCAAAGCCCACCTTACTCGATCCCCAAGGGTCTTAGTAGTAAGGTAAACCGACTCGGATTGGGAACAGGCAAGCTCCAGGTGCACCTCCTCCTCCCTACTAGACTTCTTGACAGTTGCTATTTGTCTTATGAAGGAGCCCCATAGTGAAGCCTTAAATGCGTCATGCTTAACCAGTTGATCAGAACAGGACGCATTATGAACCCCAAAATCGCTCCATTCACGAGTCAAGGCTTCATGGTCAGTCAGCAAGGTCAACCAAAAGGGATTAAATTTCCACAGTTTAGCCCCACAAACAGGCACAGAATCTAGGGCCACCAGCAAGGGTGAGTGGTCCGAGATTCCCCTCTGTAGGTACTGGACATCCAGTATTCTAGCAGTGAGATCAGGGGAAACGAGGCCAAATCTATTCTCGAGAACGTGTGAAAGCTGGCCGAGTGGCAAGAGTATTGGAGTTGTTTGGGGTGTCTCAACCTCCAAACATCCAGGAGTCCAAGCTAGGAAACCAGCCTCGCAAACGGTGTGGGGGACGGGGAAGCAGAGGGTAGTGAAGGGGGAAGCTCAGCCCATCGATCTAAAAGTTTATCTAAAACATTATTGAAGTCTCCGATGCAAAGGACCGGCGCTGAGGGAGAAGTAGCAATAAAAGACATTGCCTGTCGGAGTACTTCATTATTGTAGGGGGGGGGGATATAAACAGCAAGCATGTGCAAAAGTGTACGGTTAACATACGCCCTAAGGAATACATACCTGCCATATTGGTCAATTTGGCTATGAACTAAATGGAAATTAACCGACTTCCGCACCAAAATTGAAACCCCCCTGGAGTTAGCAGAGAAGGTGGAATGATAGGAGAGACCAACCCAGGGTTTCCTGAGAGCCAAGGTTCTAGTACCAACCAAGTGCGCTTCGGAGAGGCATATGACATCTGCCTTATACTTCCTCACCTGAGATAAAACCAGAGCCCGCTTGATGCGGTCGTTCAGGCCCCTCACATTCCAACCGAGTATGCGGAGTCCAATAACCCTGCAGCCATGAGTATAAGAGAGAAAGGACAGAAGGAGAAAAGAAGCAAGGGGCGAATATGGAGAGGCAGGAGAAGAGAGAAATCCAAGGCAAGCAAGGCACGCAACAGAGAGGAACCCAGAGTGTAGAGGAGGAAGGAGCAAAGGGACCGCTACGGCCCCCTGCCAGCAAACAGGCAGAGCATCCGGAGACCAGAAGGCATGTATAAGAAAAATCATGGACACATTGCAGGTCAAGAAAAAAATAAGATTTTACTCACCGGTAAATCTATTTCTCGTAGTCCGTAGTGGATGCTGGGGACTCCATAAGGACCATGAGGAATAGCGGCTCCGAGACTGGGCACAACTAAAGAAAGCTTTAGGACTACCTGGTGTGCACTGGCTCCTCCCTCTATGACCCTCCTCCAGACCTCAGTTAGGATACTGTGCCCGGAAGAGCTGACACAATAAGGAAAGTATTTGGAATCCCGGGTAAGACTCATACCAGCCACACCAATCATACCGTACAACTCGTGATACTATACCCAGTTAACAGTATGAAATATAACTGAGCCTCTCAACAGATGGCTCAACAATAACCCTTTAGATAAACAATAACTATATACAAGTATTGCAGACAATCCGCACTTGGGATGGGCGCCCAGCATCCACTACGGACTACGAGAAATACATTTACCGGTGAATAAAATCTTATTTTCTCTAACGTCCTAAGTGGATGCTGGGGACTCCGTAAGGACCATGGGGATTATACCAAAGCTCCCAAACGGGCGGGAGAGTGCGGATGACTCTGCAGCACCGAATGAGCGAACTCTAGGTCCTCCTCAGCCAGGGTATCAAACTTGTAGAATTTAGCAAATGTGTTTGACCCCGACCAAGTAGCTGCTCGGCAAAGTTGTAAAGCCGAGACCCCTCGGGCAGCCGCCCAAGAAGAACCCACCTTCCTCGTGGAATGGGCTTTTACTGATCTAGAATGCGGCAATCCAGCCGCAGAATATGCAAGCTGAATCGTACTACAGATCCAGCGAGCAATAGTCTGCTTTAAAGCAGGAGCACCCAGCTTGTTGGGTGCATACAGGATAAATAGCGAGTCAGTTTTCCTGACACTAGCTGTCCTGGAAACATACATTTTCAGGGCCCTGACTACGTCCAGCAACTTGGAATCCTCCAAGTCTTTAGTAGCCGCAGGCACCCCAATAGGTTGGTTCAAATGAAAAGCTGACACCACCTTAGGAAGAATTTGGGGACGAGTCCTCAATTCCGCCCTATCCATATGGAAAATCAGATAAGGGCTTTTACATGACAAAGCCGCCAATTCTAACACACGCCTGGCCGAAGCCAAGGCCAACAGCATGACCACTTTCCACGTGAGATATTTTAGTTCCACGGTTTTAAGTGGTTCAAACCAATGTGACTTTAGGAAATCCAACACCACGTTGAGATCCCAAGGTGCCACTGGAGGCACAAAAGGGGGCTGAATATGCAGCACTCCCTTAACAAATGTCTGAACTTCAGGTAGTGAAGCCAGTTCTTTCTGGAAGAAAATCGATTGAGCCGAAATCTGGACCTTAATGGACCCCAATTTTAGGCCCATAGTCACCCCTGACTGTAGGAAGTGCAGAAAACGGCCCAGCTGAAATTCCTCCGTTGGGGCCTTCCTGGCCTCACACCACGCAACATATTTCCGCCATATGCGGTGATAATGGTTTGCGGTCACTTCTTTCCTAGCTTTAATCAGCGTAGGGATGACTTCCTCCGGAATGCCCTTTTCCTTCAGGATCCGGCGTTCAACCGCCATGCCATCAAACGCAGCCACGGTAAGTCTTGGAACAGACAGGGCCCCTGCTGCAGCAGGTCCTGTCTGAGCGGCAGAGGCCATGGGTCCTCTGAGATCATTTCTTGAAGTTCTGGGTACCAAGCTCTTCTTGGCCAATCCGGAACAATGAGTATAGTTCTTACTCCTATTCTTCTTATTATCCTCAGTACCTTGTGTATGAGAGGAAGAGGAGGGAACACATAAACAGACTGGTACACCCACGGTGTCACTAGAGCATCCACAGCTATTGCCTGAGGGACTCTCGACCTGGCGCAATATCTTTCTAGCTTTTTGTTGAGGCGGGACGCCATCATGTCCACCTGTGGCCGTTCCCAACGGTTTACAATCAGCTGAAAGACTTCTGGATGAAGTCCCCACTCTCCCGGGTGGAGGTCGTGCCTGCTGAGGAAGTCTGCTTCCCAGTTGTCCACTCCCGGAATGAACACTGCTGACAGTGCTAACACGTGATTTTCCGCCCATCGGAGAATCCTTGTGGCTTCTGCCATCGCCATCCTGCTTCTTGTGCCGCCCTGTCGGTTTACATGGGCGACCGCCGTGATGTTGTCTGACTGGATCAGTACCGGCTGGTTTTGAAGCAGGGGTCTTGCCTGACTTAGGGCATTGTAAATGGCCCTTAGTTCCAGAATATTTATGTATAGGGAAATATCCTGGCTTGACCATAGTCCTTGGAAGTTTCTTCCCTGTGTGACTGCCCCCCAGCCTCGAAGGCTGGCATCCGTGGTCACCAGGACCCAGTCCTGTATGCCGAATCTGCGGCCCTCTAGAAGATGAGCACTCTGCAGCCACCACAGCAGAGACACCCTGGTCCTTGGAGACAGGGTTATCAGCCGATGCATCTGAAGATGCGATCCGGACCACTTGTCCAACAGATCCCGCTGAAAGATTCTTGCATGGAACCTGCCGAATGGAATTGCTTCGTAGGAAGCTACCATATTTCCCAGAACTCGCGTGCAGTGATGCACCGACACCTGTTTTGGTTTCAGGAGATCTCTGACTAGAGATGACAATTCCTTGGCTTACTCCTCCGGGAGAAACACCCTTTTCTGGTCTGTGTCCAGAACCATCCCCAGGAACAGTAGACGTGTCGTAGGAACCAGCTGTGACTTTGGAATATTCATATGATGTTGTAGCACCTCTCGAGATAGTGCTACCCCGACCAACAACTGCTCCCTGGACCTCGCCTTTATAAGGAGATCGTCCAAGTACGGGATAATTAAAACTCCCTTTTTTCGAAGGAGTATCATCATTTCGGCCATTACCTTGGTAAATACCCTCGGAGCCGTGGACAGACCAAACGGCAACGTTTGGAATTGGTAATGACAGTCCTGTACCACAAATCTGAGGTACTCCTGGTGAGGAGGGTAAATGGGGACATGTAGGTAAGCATCCTTGATGTCCAGTGATACCATGTAATCCCCTTCCTCCAGGCTTGAAATAACCGCCCTGAGCGATTCCATCTTCAACTTGAACCTTTTTATATAGGTGTTCAAGGATTTCAAATTTAAAATGGGTCTCACCGAACCGTCCGGTTTCGGTACCACAAACATTGTGGAATAGTAACTCCTTCCTTGTTGAAGGAGGGATACCTTGACTATCATCTGCTGGGAATACAGCTTGTGAATTGCCTCTAGCACTGCCTCCCTGTTTGAGGGAGTTGTTGGCAAGGCAGATTTGAGGAAACGGCGAGGGGGTGACGTTTCGAATTCCAGCTTGTACCCCTGAGATACCACTTGTAGAATCCAGGAATCCACCTGTGAGCGAGCCCACTGATCGCTTAAGTTCTTGGGACGGGCCCCCACCGCACCTGGCTCCGCCTGTGGAGCCCCAGCGTCATGCGGTGGACTTAGAGGAAGCGGGGGAGGACTTTTGTTCCTGGGAACTGACTGTATTTTGCAGCTTTTTCCCTCTACCTCTCCCTCTGGGCAGAAAGGACGCGCCTCTAACCCGCTTACCTTTCTGGGGCCGAAAGGACTGTACCTGATAATACGGTGCTTTCTTTGGCTGTGAGGGAACATGGGGTAAAAATGTTGACTTCCCAGCTGTTGCTGTGGAAACTAGGTCAGAGAGACCATCCCCAAACAACTCCTCACCCTTGTAAGGCAACACTTCCATGTGCCTTTTATAATCTGCATCCCCTGTCCACTGCCGAGTCCATAAACCTCTCCTGGCAGAAATGGACATTGCACTTATTTTAGATGCCAGCCGGCAAATATCCCTCTGTGCATCTCTCATGTATAAGACTGCGTCTTTTATATGCTCTATGGTTAGCAATATAGTGTCCCTGTCTAAGGTATCAATATTTTCTGACAGGGAATCTGACCACGCAGCTGCAGCACTGCACATCCATGCTGAAGCAATAGCTGGTCTCAGTATAATGCCTGAGTGTGTATATACAGACTTCAGGATCGCCTCCTGCTTCCTATCAGCAGGCTCCTTTAGGGCGGTCGTGTCCGGAGACGGTAGTGCCACCTTCTTTGACAGGCGTGTGAGCGCTTTATCCACCCTAGGGGATGTCTCCCAATGTGACCTATCCTCTGGCGGGAAAGGGTACGCCATTAGTAACTTTTTAGAAATTACCAGTTTCTTATCGGGGGAAGCACACGCTTCTTCACACACTTCATTTAATTCATCAGAAGGGGGAAAAACCACTGGTAGTTTTTTCTCCCCAAACATAATACCCTTTTGTCACGATCCGGGTATCTGGACGCCATTACTTACCCTTCAGATGCCTCCTAAGGCTGGCTCAGCGTTCCAGGACCGGATCCCGCTGTTCCTGAGTTTCCACATGCAGAATGTCAGAGTGGTGATTTCATCAGCCGCGGCCTACGCTGTGCCCGCGTGGTTAAATGTGCGCTTGTCAGTCTGGCGTCTCCTGTCTCCTGTGGCCGGCGTCGCCATTACTGTTTCAATTCTCACATGGATTACAAACCAAACTTCCCTCCAAGTGTCTGCATGGGCGCAGCCATCTTGGATTTTGTCATCTGATTATTTCCACCAATCTGCTGTCTGTATTGTTGATTTGCATAATTGCCTAGCCAACCCCTTCCTTGCTGCAGGTATAAGTATGCTGTGCCTGAGCAAGGAAGGCGTCAGTGCTTTGGTTGTCTAACCTAGTTCCAGTTTGTCTCTCTCCTGTGGTTGTCTTCCAGGTTCCAGCTCCTGTCTCCAGACTTCTGCTATAGAGACCCGCACCAGCATTCCATCTGCGGTGTAGCCTGACTCTCCGATCCATTCTGGACTCACCTGTTTCCAGCTACAACAATCACCTGCTTCCAGCCCAGCTTCCAGCAGTGTACAGCTTCTCTTAAAGGGCCGGTGTCCTTTTCTGCAGTTTACCACTCTCCACCGGTATTATTATTTCACCGCTCTCAAACAATCACCTGCTTCCAGCCCAGCTTCCAGCAGTGTATAGCTTCTCTTAAAGGGCCGGTGTCCTTTTCTGCAGTTTACCACTCTCCACCGGTATTATTATTTCACCGCTCTCAAACTCCAAACTTCATTATTAGTTCATCGCTCTCAAGTTCGTTTATTATTTAACTGGTTCCAGCTAGTATCCACTCCGTACCAACAACAGTCTGGTTCCAGCCAGTATCCACAGCAGCCGTTTTACCTTCAGCAGCCCAGCCTTTCCTGGAACATCAGCTGGTACGATCCTGGGTTCTCTCCATTGCTACAGTCAGGCCTGGTAAGGACTTTCCAACTAGAAGATTATAAGCACTGTCTCACACTACCAGTGCCTGTGGCCCTTGCCACCCTGTAGTACCCAGGAATTGTATTTATCCTCTGTTGACTTTTATGTTTCCTTTTACTGCTGCTGTGTTACGGAGTTTGTCATAATAAACATAATTGACTTTTATCCTGGTTGTCGTGGTCACGCCTTCGGGCAGTTATTCTACATGTTACTTACATGTCTAGGGGTCTGATACAACCTCCCAGGTTCCGTTACATCTCAGCCCCTACAACTGAGGCTGCCTCCCGTCAGCTCAGGCCCTCAGTTGTGACAGTAAGCACTGACCTAATGAATCCAGCGGGAGACCAGGATCAAGCGGCCAGGCCGATGCAAGAACTGGCAGCCCGACTTGAACATCAGGAGGCTGCACAGGGCCACATCATCCGCTGTCTCCAGGATCTCTCTACACGGCTGGATGGGATTCAAACGACCCTCCGTGGACCTGGCACGTCCGGTGCGTCCACTACAGTGACACCAGCTGTAACCCCACCCACCTTACCCATTTCCAGTCCACATCTTCATCTTCCAACGCCAGCAAAATTTGATGGATCTCCAAGGTTCTGCAGGGGATTTCTCAATCAATGTTAAATCCACTTTGAGCTTCTACCTGGCAATTTCTTCAGTGACCGTACCAAAATTGCCTATATCATCTCCCTTCTCAGTGGCTCAGCCCTTGACTGGGCATCACCTTTATGGGAGAAGTCTGATCCCCTGCTATCCTCCTATACTGACTTTGTAGCTACATTCAGGCGCATCTTCGACGAGCCAGGCCGGATAACATCTGCTTCATCTGAGATTCTCCGTTTACGCCAGGGAACACGTACTGTGGGACAGTATCTTATACAGTTTAAAATCCTGGCATCCGAACTGGCATGGAACGACGAGGCCCTGTATGCTGCATTCTGGCATGGCTTATCAGAACGCATCAAGGATGAGTTAGCTACCAGAGACTTGCCCTCTAAGTTGGATGAGCTAATTTCTCTTTGCACGAAGGTTGATCTACGTTTCAGAGAGAGAGCAACCGAGCGAGGAAGATCATCTACTCCTAAATCTTCTGCTCCTCCTCCTCGTCAACCATCTCCATCCAAGGATGAGCCTATGCAAATTAGTCGTTCCCGTCTATCTCCCACTGAGCGCCGAAGACGTCTCTCTGAGTCTCTCTGTCTCTACTGTGCAGCTCCGTTGCACACTATCAATGCCTGTCCCAAACGTCCGGGAAACTCCAGATCCTAGCTCGCCAAGGAGAGGGCCGGCTAGGAGTAATGATCTCCTCTCCATCTCCTCATGACTGTAACCTCCCAGTGTCGCTCCAAATTGCTCAACGTTACAGGAACGTCATTGCCCTCCTTGATTCCGGAGCAGCTGGGAATTTCATAACCGAAGCTTATGTTAAACGGTGGTCCCTACCCACCGAGAGACTGTCCTCGTCCATCTCTTTGACTGCCGTGGATGGCAGCAAGATTTTTGACGCAATCCTTTCCTTAAGGACTCTTCCAGTTCGTCTGAGAGTGGGAGTTCTTCATTCTGAGTATATTTCTTTTTTAGTGATTCCAAGAGCCACACATCCAGTGGTTTTAGGCCTTCCATGGCTCCGTCTCCACAACCCATCAATTGACTGGACGACTACGCAAATACTGGCATGGGGTCCCTCCTGTGCTGAGACTTGTTTAGCCAAAGTTCTTCCTGTTTGTTCTTCCTTCCCAATGTCATCTGATGTTCCGCCTCCTCCATATCAAGACTTCACGGACGTGTTCAGTAAAGCCTCTGCTGATATCCTTCCTCCTCATAGAGAATGGGACTGCCCAATCGACCTCATTCCAGGGAAGGTTCCACCGCGAGGCCGAACTTATCCGTTGTCTCTGCCTGAGACACACTCCATGGAAGAGTACATCAAAGAGAACCTGGCGAAGGGTTTCATCCGACCATCTTCTTCTCCAGCCGGCGCAGGCTTCTTCTTCGTTAAGAAGAAAGACGGTGGTCTGCATCCGTGCATCGACTACAGAGGTCTGAACGACATTACCGTCAAGAACCGATACCCTTTACCCCTGATTACCGAGCTCTTTGATAGAGTTAGTGGTGCAACTATTTTCACAAAGCTGGACTTGAGGGGTGCCTACAATCTCATCCGAATCCGTGAGGGTGACGAGTGGAAGACCGCCTTTAACACCCGTGACGGACATTATGAGTACCTCGTCATGCCCTTCGGATTGAGCAACGCTCCAGCAGTCTTCCAGCACTTCGTGAATGAGATTTTCAGGGACATCTTGTACCGCCATGTCGTGGTTTATCTAGACGACATCCTCATCTTTGCTAATAATCTCGAAGATCATCGTTTCTGGGTAAAAGAGGTTCTTTCCCGTTTCCGTGTCAATCACCTCTATTGTAAATTGGAGAAGTGTGTGTTTGAAGTTAAAACCATTCCGTTTCTAGGTTACATTGTGTCCGGTTCCGGACTAGAGATGGATCCTGAGAAACTCCAAGCAATCCAGAATTGGCCTATACCCTTCAGCCTCAAAGGGGTCCAGAGGTTCTTAGGGTTCGCCAATTATTATAGAAAATTTATACGAGACTTTTCCACCATCGTGGCGCCTATCACTGCATTAACCAAGAAAGGTGCTAATCCGTCCAAGTGGTCCGAGGAAGCTACACAGGCCTTTCACCTTCTGAAGCAACGGTTCATCTCTGCACCAGTTCTGAAACAGCCCAACACCGACTCTCCTTTTATCTTAGAGGTAGATGCCTCCTCCGTTGGAGTAGGAGCAGTGTTATCCCAGAGGGCCAAAGATGGACATCTACATCCTTGCAGTTTCTTCTCCCGGAAGTTCTCCCCAGCTGAGCGCAACTATGCCTTTGGCGATCAGGAGTTGCTAGCCATCAAGCTCGCTCTGGAGGAGTGGAGATACCTGTTGGAGGGAGCTTCCCACTCAATCACCATACTTACCGACCACAAAAATCTTTTATATCTCAAAGGCGCACAATGTCTGAATCCTCGTCAGGCCAGATGGGCACTTTTCTTCTCTAGGTTTGACTTTAAACTCCAGTTCTGTCCGGGTTCTCAGAATCGTAAGGCCGATGCCCTTTCCCGCTCATGGGAGCAAGAAAATGAGTCCGAGTCTGCAGACAAGCATCCTATTATTAATCCGTTGGCATTCTCCACGGTAGGGATGGACTCTACGCCTCCACCAGGGAAAAGTTTTGTTAAGCCAGTTCTAAGGAAGAAGCTCATGCATTGGGCCCATGCTTCCCGTTTTGCTGGACATACAGGCATTCAGAAAACCCTTGAATTTATTTCTAGGTTCTACTGGTGGCCAACTCTGAAGAAGGACGTTATGGAATTTATTGCCTCCTGCCCAAAGTGTGCCCAACACAAAGTCTCCCGCCAGTCGCCTGCGGGGCAACTGGTTCCATTATCTGTTCCCCGTCGACCTTGGACCCATTTGTCGATGGACTTTGTTTCCGATCTACCTATCTGCAACAAGTTTAATACCATCTGGGTGGTAGTTGACCGTGTCAAAGTCAGAAAAATATCTCTATACACACTGCCATATTTGCACCTCATACTGGTCCGCGCTGCGCTTGCGTACGCTCTCCCGTACGTGCACATACTCACAGTCGCGGGCACCCGCAGGCGCACGGTATGCGTATTTACGGTAGAGTTTATGTAATCATAGCGTGCGACTCATTCGTTACATATTTTCACTAATAATGTATTTTGTAGATCATGGTCCCTTTGATAGATTCTGAAAGTTTAGTTAACATAGCATGTTCCTGAACAGAGAGATCCCTCTTTGTATTGTACGAAGGGTCTAACAGGGGTCATACAGTAGTGTTTGGTACCCATCGGAAGAGTATTTAAATAGCAATATTCCGGTGTTGGTTTGGAGCGGATTAGTCGCTCGTGCGAATAGTTATGGACATAAGAAGTTTATGTCCATTTACTATTATTTGTTCTTACTTAGTCATGCGGCGGGAAACCCAGTATCCCACCCACCTGAACAGTTGGAAACAGTCACAGCCCACCTGTATGAATCAACCTATGACCTTTTGTTATAATGCAAAGCCGAATTCCTGTGTCCAATGGACAATGAGATTGTAGGGACCATTGAATTGTATTGTGTGTGGAGCATAAAAGACGAGCCTGTGGCATCCAGCTTTCACTTCTCTTCAACGGTTCTCATTGCTGATAATCGGGAGCTGGATGTCCAGAGGCGCTTGCGATCGTTTCCCCTTGTGCGTAAGTTTTCTCCGTAATCATATTGTCTTACTGTGAGCCATCTCTCTCTCTCCCTTCTCTTTCTCTCGTATTTTCCCTTAATTGTATTGTATTGTATTTCCCGTATAGTTATCTGGTTAGTTAGTCTATGTTATATTGTAGTGTGTGATTTGTACTGTGATTCCTTTTGCAAATATAATAGTCATAATACATATAATAGGTTTTGGACCCTAAGCCCAGGTATCTGTGTATTCTTTAT
The DNA here is from genome assembly GCF_028390025.1 of Pseudophryne corroboree. Lineage (NCBI taxonomy): Eukaryota > Metazoa > Chordata > Amphibia > Anura > Myobatrachidae > Pseudophryne > Pseudophryne corroboree. The sequence goes on along the minus strand of NW_026967509.1, from coordinate 2,000,589 downwards.
AGTGTTAAGTATTCTCTGAGCGTCAGTGACGCTCAAACAGCTTTGTAGTTAATCAGGTTACATCAGGTTGCACTTACACTCTGTCTCTACACTAAGGTATACTGTGTATCTCATTGTTAAAGGTATAGATATAAAGGTTTTAACGTTGTGAGCGTCTACGCCGCTGGTGATCTCCTCGTGGTCCCGAGCGTCCGCTAGGCCATTGCGACTCATTACGTTAGTCGGCAGCCAATAGCGTGCTTGCCTGTGATCTCTGGGCCGTGAGCGAACGCGACGCTTGAGCGTCTCGACTACGGCTGAGCGATCGTTACGCAACTTGTGTACCCTTACGGTACCTCTTACGTAGACAGCGTACAGTGTTCTTAGACCTCATAAAGGGTGATATATACGATAAATATTTAGCTTTATCAATTGCGGGCTCGTCCTGTCCTTCACATATCTGCACTAGGTAGATCAGCAGACATTATCCCTCAGCAAAGGGCGGGAGGTTGTATCCCTCGTAGTGCTGACGGGATAAGCGTCTGCTTCACTTAGGTAAAGAGTGCTGAAGGAATCCGGGAACCGGAGGTAAGAACAAAACGCTAGTGTCTTTTAAAACTGTTTATTTTTTTTCTGTCTTGCGTACACACGCACGCACACATATATATATATGCATTTCTTTTTCAATTGTGTATTTTCGTATATCACTCTCCTGTCTGCCAGTTTTATAGTTGATAAACGTGCTAAAAGAGATTTGCTGTTATTTCATAGTTTAAGAATAGAGGTAATATAGTTAAAGTGTAGACAAACACACAGTTTTGCCTGGGAGATAAGGCGAAGTCAGTGTGGTGTGTGGTAGATGATCAGGGATCATCTACATTGATAAAAATATTAATTGTGTTACGGTGGATCTTTGCTTTGCGTACACGTGTCCCTAACAAAGACTTGCGTACGCAATCCAAAGGCCGACGCACGCAGCGTATATTACGCAACGGAGCGTCCGGTTACGCCCACGTAGCTCAAGTCACGATAAGTTGATTTTTAACGCAACGCGATAAGTAACGCAAAGCGGTAAATAGCGCAACAGGCGATAAATAACGCAAATCTATTTTTGGGTATCCGAAATTTAAATTAACAGATCCTGCTCCTAATTGGTAACACATCTGGTCTAAAGAAAATTTCTGCGCAGAAATAGAAATAGAAACAAAAGTGTACATGTGGTGAGTGAGTGTTTTCATACATTTATACAATTTTGAGGTTGAACCAAAAGAAATCACCGAGTACTCGTGAGGAACATACGTGTAAGTGACATGCACGGTGGCTAGGGAGGCATCCTTGGTTAAACATAATATTTGAGCATTAGAGTATAGCGGACCAGGAGGTAACAGACCAGGAGGTCATACTGCAACAGACCAGGAGGTCATAGCAAACCAGCAGGTTCAGGTACAGTAGACAAGGAAGTCCGCTATACAGTCCACAGGCACAACACCGAAAAGGGTTGGTGCAACACCCATATAGGCCATACAAGCTCGCTGAAGGAATTCGCAGCCGCAATTTTCGATTCCATTGATCTTTCCGTACATAAGATTAGTTGTTTATGTACTGAACGATTGTACCGCACGTAATTGTGTGCATTAGTAAACCTGACCGGTACTATTTGCGTACGAAGGTCATAAACGCTATTTGTACATTCTGACGTGATTTGTGTAATTTTTTATTTTTACAAAGGGAAGTTCGCTGGTCACTCAGGAATTATCCAACAACCCCACCTTTACTGGAAAGAGTAAGTGTTCTTCGGATAACCCTCGCATGTTCCAGTAAACAAAGGTTTATAGGTGCCCTGGGTCGAGTGCGCCAGCACCATATCGGTGTGATCAGGTCGCATTGGTCGGCGTGGGCGAGTGAGTGAGGTGCTCGGTAAACTTCACCGCCTACCTATCGTGAATATTTTGGTTTTCTGTAAGGGTTCGCTAAAGACCCTGATATAGAGATCAGAGGAAGAGTAAGCAACACCTGCAGATTATGGGGGCCAGTTGTTCAGGAAGGGGGCGATCAACCTCGGTTCGGGTAGACCCTGTAAACCGACCAGTAGGATCGGCCAGGTACGTAATGTGTGAGAAATATGGAAGTCACACAGAAGTTTTATGTGATGAATGGGAGAGAATGACGGTACAAGACAGGGAGAAATTCCCAAGAATAGGTAGCTTCAGCCCAGAGGTGTTACAAAATTTAAGGAGGAGGATATGTCTCATAAAATCAACAAAGAGACGAATCCAGCATTATGATTGTTTGCAGTTGTGGCAACAGGAAGGTGAGATACAGAGAGGTTTGGCTCAGGCGGCGGGATCTGGGTCGGTCAGAAAACTGATAGCCACGGCCCCGCCGCCACCATATATAGCAGGAGAGAAGTTGATTGCGGAGAAAGACGCACTGGGGTGTAACACACAATCACTTAGTAACCATGTAAATGTTAATGATAAATTAACCCATGCAAGTATTAACCCGTGCAAGCTGTACCCTGTTTTGAACTTTCCTCAGGAGTGTGATCAAGAAGACGATTCGGCAACAATTTCAGCGCTCTCTCTAGCGGCCACCATATCAGAAACCACAGTAGGAACTGCTCCACCCACGAGATTAGTAACAAAGGCCCCTAGCGGAGGGATAGGTGAGGTTGTGTCAACGGGTAAGTACGGCACTATGCATTATACTAAAACAATTTTGCCATAACAGGCTGTAGAATCTACACAGAATGAGGTTGTTAAAATTAAACCTGTTAAGGTAATAGTAGTTCCCAATGGGAAAACAGACACATCAGGAGCCACACCCGTTAGAAACATTGCCATGTACACTCCATTCTCCCGAATGGAATTAAGAACCATAGTGTCCGAATTCCCAGACCCCAGAAAAGATTTAGTTGCTAGCCAAAAATACATCAGGGATCTAGGAAACACTGTAGAGCCCAATAATAAAGATTGGCAGATATTGCTAAGAGCTTGTTTACCCTCCAATGTCGACTCAGCTCAATTCTTAGCTGATTGTGGACTAGATCTGGATGTACCTCTTACAGATGTGTACAACAAAGATAACGTAAAAAGGATAAACTTACAGCTAAAGGAGTATTTCCCAGCAGTTGTTAAGTGGAACAAAATATTCTCCATTAAACAAAAAGAGTCAGAAACAGCTGCAGAATATTTTCACCGGGCACTATTAGAAATGGCAAAGTACACTGGTATAGAGGACATTAAGACCAATCCAAACCATCAAGAAGTAGCAGTATCTGTACTAATGGATGGTTTAAAGGAAACATTAAAGGCAAGGGTACAGACCACGCAACCATGTTGGCGAGGTCTGTCAGTGTCCACTTTGAGAGAGGCTGCTATTGATCACGACCGAAACATCACCAGACACAGGGAGTCGCAAAGTGATAAGTTAATGTCAGTAAGTATACAGGCCCTGACCACAAAGCAGCCTGCGTATGTACCACCAAACCCTGTGGGTAAGTCAACTGTGGTAACATGTTATTTTTGTCACAGACAGGGACACTTTGCACGAGACTGTAGATCAAGAAATATACAAAAATCTTACCAACCCCCTAGACAACGACACGACACACGACATTGGGATCAGGGTCCACAGAGACGGAGTTATGAGCCACATACAGGGGAAACAAAAAGATATCCCCCGAACAGAGACTGGCATGCCTCTGGTAGTTCCCAGCTATCTCCCTCACAAGTAGTTGCTGCCAGCGGGATTCAGGGAGGTCACCATACCCAATAGGGGTGTGGCCATACCTGTAATCTGCAGCCAGTAAAATTGATTGCCAACCTTGGAAGTGAACCCGAGGTCGCAATTAATGTAGCTGGTAAAACTTTAAACTTTCTTGTAGGCACAGGGGCGGCCAAGTCAGTGATAAATTCGACAGTGGGCATGAGAACCACTGGTAGGACAGTTCCAGCCATGGGAGTAACAGGAGTAGTCCAGCACTACCCTGTTAGCAAACCAGCCGAGATTACAATAGGGCCTTTACATACCAAGCATTCCTTTTTGCTGGCTGCATCGGCACCAACAAATCTCCTGGGAAGAGACTTACTGTGTAAAATGGGGTGCGTCATTTATTGTACTCCTGAAGGTGTATTCTTGGACATACCTGAGAATCACGCTCAGGAAGTGCGAGACATGTTAGACTCCCCATCAAAATTAATGTCACATACCATTATGACAAATAGGAATCCATCCCAAGTAGAAGAGATGACATCCCAGATACCAGAGTCACTTTGGACAAAAGACGGACAAGACACTGGATTAATGGCAAACGTAGCTCCAGTAGTTGTACAAGTAAAAGATGGTAGGATAGCTCCAAAAATCCCACAGTATCCTCTGAAGCCAGAGGTGGAGTTAGGAGTTTTCCCAGTAATAGAGCGCTTGCTACAACAGGGCATTCTGGTAAGAACGTCCAGCACTGCCAATAGTCCCATCTTCCCTGTTAAAAAGAGTGGGGGGAGGGGTTACAGGCTAGTGCAGGATCTAAGGGGGATTAACAAAATAGTTGAGAGTCAGTTCCCCGTAGTGCCAAATCCAGCTGTCATCCTAATGCAAATCCCTCCCACTGCCAAATTTTTCACTGTCATTGACCTCTGCTCCGCTTTCTTTTCGGTACCTCTGCACCCTGACAGCCAATATTTGTTTGCATTCACATACAGAGGAGTCCAATATACGTGGACTCGATTACCCCAAGGTTTCATAGATAGTCCAAGTATATTTTCTCAGGCTTTGCATGATTGTTTACAGTCTTTCCAACCAGAGAGTGGATCAGTATTGATACAGTATGTGGACGATTTACTGCTGTGTTCAGATTCACTGGAAGTGTCCCTGAAGGATACGAAACAGCTCCTGTTTCATCTTTCAGACACAGGACACAAGGTTTCCAAAGACAAGTTGCAATTATGCCAAACTAAGGTAAAATATTTGGGACACTGTCTAACACAAGGACTGAGACACCTGACCGCTGATAGAATCCAAGCAATTAGAGACATGACTCTGCCACAAACCCAGCAACAGATCAGAACGTTTTTAGGAATGTGTGGGTATTGCCGTAATTGGATCCCAGGGTTTTCCATTTTAGCGTTACCTTTGCAGGAAATGGTCTCCTCAAACAAACCTGATCGGATTTCGCATACAGACGAGTCCGAAACAGCATTTGAGAGACTCAAACAGTGCCTAACGCAGGCACCAGCACTAGGTATGCCAAACTATGGAAAACCCTTTGAGCTATACGGAACAGAAAGTGCTGGTTGCGTGGCAGGCGTACTAACCCAAAAGCACGGTGATGCCAGCAGGCCAGTTGCATACTACAGCGCTCAGCTAGACACGGTAGCGCGATCCCTCCCCACATGCTTGCGAAGCGTTGCTGCGATAGCATTGCTAGTGACAAAAAGCGAAGATGTCGTGCTAGGCCACAACCTCACAATCCATACGCCACATGCAGTGTCAGCCTTATTGAATTCTGCCCAAACCAGACACGTCTCATCAGCGAGGTTTACAAGATGGGAATTGGCACTAATGGCCCCCGTAAACATCACCATAAGGAGATGCAGTGCATTAAATCCTGCAACATATCTCCCAGGTGTGCCTGGTCAGGCACAAAGGGTGGAAGGTGAGAGTGATGGGGAAGGAGGATTTAATACAAAGGAAGATACACATGATTGTATGGAATATTTGACCCAAAATTTTACCGCAAGGCCTGACATCAGTGACAACCCACTCGAAGACGCAGAACTCACGTTCTACACGGACGGTAGTTGTCACAGACAGTCAGACTCGGGAGACTTGTGTACTGGATACGCAGTCGTAGATGACCAAGACACCATAGAAGCGGAACCGCTAGGCCCACCTCACTCAGCCCAGGTTGCTGAACTGGTCGCCCTAACCAGAGCATGTGAATTGGCTAAGGGTAAGTCAGCCAATATCTACACCGATTCTAGATACGCCTTCGGGGTAGTTCATGATTTCGGAGCCCTATGGCGCCTCAGAAATTTCATGACGGCAGCTGGTACACCGGTAGCGCATGCAGCTCACATAAAAAGGCTTCTAACAGCGATACAGGAACCCGACAGAGTGGCTGTTATCAAATGTAAAGCTCACACATATAGCCAAGACCCCGTATCACTTGGTAACAGCCGAGCAGACGAAGCTGCTAAGCTAGCAGCCGGTACCCCCAGACAGACAGACACCACACAACTGATGGTATTTAATACCATCAACACACAGAAGTTGTGTGAAATGCAGAATTTGTGTTCCACACAGGAAAAGGCAGTCTGGAAGGCAAAGGGATATGGCCAGGAGTCCTCAGGACTCTGGACGGATGGACATGGTAAACCAGTGGCCCCCAGAGCATATCTTCCATGTCTGGCTGAAGCAGCTCACGGGCTGACTCATCTAGGCAAGGAGGGGATGTGCAAATTGGTAAGAGCATATTGGTGCGCCCCAGGATTCTCCTCTCATGCGAGTAAAAGAGCAATGTCATGCCTTACCTGTTTGAGAAAGAATATTGGAAAGGCAATACCTACAGAACCATCCCATATCCCACCTGCCGGCGGCCCTTTCCAGGTAATACAAATTGACTTTATACAATTACCCCCTTGTCGGAATTTGAAATATGTACTTGTCTGTATAGATGTTTTCTCGAATTGGGTCGAAGCATTCCTGCGGCTACAAATACCGCTATGTTTACAGCTAAGAAAATTGTGCAGGAATTTGTATGTAGATATGGTATCCCTAGAATAATCGAAAGTGATAGGGGTACCCATTTTACAGGTGATGTACTTGATTAACATGAGTAAACAGTTAAGGAATCAAAATGATAATCTAAAGTTGGTGATTCCTGATCTACCTGATAGTAATTGTCATGACATTGAACCTGGGGATTATGTAATGATACGGAATTTTCTACGCTCAGGTTGCCTTATTGACAGATGGGAAGGACCATACCAGGTCTTATTGACTAGCACGACAGCATTGAAGGTTGCTGAGAGAGAGACTTGGGTTCATTCATCCCACTGCAAGAAGGTTGCTGATCCAGAGAAGTCCCGTGATAAGGAACAGACGGTAGAGGTTGTATCACTGGAGTGTCTGTTCCAGGAGGACTGAGGCGGCACCTGAGCCGTGAAATCTCAAGACCAAGAGCTGTTGTCGACTCCCCATTCCCTTTTATTGTTTTTCTCCACTTCCCATCCCCTCTCCCTCAAATTTCTTTTTCCCCCTTCTCATTCTTCTCCGTTTCCTCCTATAAGATGGACTTGCCCCAAGAGACTGTGATCCGGATTTTCCTGTTAACCATGATGTTGACCAGAGCAGTCTGTTCCGGCGAGAGTACCATGGAGGTCGAGAGAGGTTCTGGAATGGGTTCTGATGATAAAGATGGAGGCGTAAATTTCCAAGATCAACCTAACCAACAAGCAAAGGCGGGTATCAGAAAACGATCCGATAGCATTGACCATAGAAGAAATTGTGACGGATTGTTAGCTGAAGAAAACTGTATCTGTAGGCTCTGTAACAATGTCATTGAGGATGGGTGCATTAAGAAATGCCAATCCAGTTTTAATATCCATATGGACCGGCATCCATTGAGTGACTATCACTCCTTAGTGGGTAATGTGTTAAACAAAACAGCTTGTTGGGTATGCTCTCAAGTACCTCAAGGTCATAGCAAATCAGGGCTAGTACCATTTCCTTTAACGTTAGGGGAGGTACTTGAGTTAAGTGGTGGGAGACCGGTGGACAGGAGGTTTAATATCTCCAGCCCTCCTAGTTTAAAGCTCCACCAATACCACGTGGATAGGTCCCTATTATGTTTCAACATCTCCAATCCCCGAAAGCCGGGAAATTGGGAAGTGTCATGGAGTAACCAAACCATGACCTTTTCGCATAGAGCAGATAGAATGCCTACAGATACAGAGCTTGTACGCCACATAGCCAGTAGAGGAAAATCTTTCCGGTATAGGTACACCTTAGGAAATAGGATTACGAGAGTTGGAGAAGTATCACCAGGATACTGTGCACATATCGTACAACCTGATACGTGTACTAAGCAGATGGAAGAATTAGGGTCAGGAGATTTCACATGGAAGGTGTGTAATATGGTTATGTCCTACTCCGTCCCATATGTTCTCCCCGATGATGCATATTTCATATGCGGGAGGAAGGCGTACAAGTGGCTTGCCCCAAACTCTGAAGGATTGTGTTATATTGGAAAAGTATTGCCTGAAGTAATGACTGTGTCACATGACAAAATGAAAGACATACACCGTGGTGCCCAAGCTCCTTATACTCACACCCATTACGAGCACGTTGTTAAAAGGCACCTGATAGAGAAGACAGAGCATCCGGCCTCTGATCTGATAAGTGAATCCACCGGGATTCAATTCTTAATCGCGTTAGATTTCACCCGCACCGCTAGAGGAGTGCTAAATTATAAATACATATCGGCGCTCGCAAATTTGTTAGATAATATCACTGAAATGTATGATGACACGTTTAGATATACTGGAAGAGAACTTCAAGCTTATAAAACAGAACTGGTACAGCATAGAATGGTTCTTAATTACCTCACAGCAGTAACAGGCGGATATTGTGTTACATTGGCAACACAGTACGGCGTGAAGTGTTGCACGTATATCACGAATAGCACCGAGGATCCGGTCGAGGTCATAGACCAAAAGATGGACGATATTCTCCAATTGAAGTGGGAATTTCGCCGAAAACACAATCTCACCCTTGCTGCTGTAGGTAATGAGCTGACTGGTTGGGTGTCATGGTTGAACCCGCGAAATTGGTTCTCCGGTTTAGGAGAGTGGGCTCAAGGAGTCATAATGGATGTTGGGAAGTTTCTCCTATGTATCTTAGGTGTTGTCATATCAATTGGCTTGATATTTAGATGCGGTCAGGCTTTAATGAAGTGCAAACAAAGTACAAGAGTGATGAGTTTGAGGAGTGAGGAAACTGTAATTAACCTGGATTTGATTTATGACCCAACGATAGAAACAATGATGTGATGAAAATGCGATTATACGGTCCGTTTCTTTCACCTGTTTTTCTGGTTTTTCTCCAAGATAAAAAGACCCCCTTGGACGAGGAAGTTGACAAGACGCTATACAGACAACGGATAGACCAAAGAAGAAGTTTTGACCACTTGAGATACGGACATTTGATGAACTTTGCCATGGATCCCCAGTTTCCCTAGAATTCTTAAACTTACGCTAGCCCAACATTTTTTGTAAATCTAATGGCATTGACAAAGCTTTTTGCTCACACCTAATGGGCAAAACAGCGCAAAGAAGACGACTTTCAACTGATACCGAACAAAACTTCAACCGACAGATGTACATTAACCTGACATAGAATACCACTGCATTTACCATAAGTGTTCTTTATCTTCATTTCTACAACCCTCAGGTAATGACACACATAGTCGATAGGGAATCCAGGCACAGATATCAGCAACCACATACCTCCCCTATTCATGTATCATCAACTAAAATGTGCTCCCCCATTTTGTTACAACTGAAAGCCGAAATGAGCTCGGTAGAGTTTGACAGCCCATCCACAGACCCTTAATACGGGATAAGAAGGAATTCAAATGTATACTTCGCAATACCTTGAAGCTTGATTTACGACACGTACGGCACGATGATACATGACCCCCCAAACATGGACTCATACACACATGCTTCTGCTATCTCACTAGGTCATACCCTCTTCACACCTACTCCTCTCTCCTCCCTTACCCAACCATGGAAATGAATTAACCCCTGACATATATTTTTCTCCTTTTGAAATGTTTTAGAAGGTGGCAGTTATTATTGACTGCCAAAGGGTGGACTGTCAAAGTCAGAAAAATATCTCTATACACACTGCCATATTTGCACCTCATACTGGTCCGCGCTGCGCATGCGTACGCTCTCCCGTACGTGCACATACTCACAGTCGCGGGCACCCGCAGGCGCATGGTATGCGTATTTACGGTAGAGTTTATGTAATCATAGCGTGCGACTCATTCGTTACATATTTTCACTAATAATGTATTTTGTAGATCATGGTCCCTTTGATAGATTCTGAAAGTTTAGTTAACATAGCATGTTCCTGAACAGAGAGATCCCTCTTTGTATTGTACGAAGGGTCTAACAGGGGTCATACAGTAGTGTTTGGTACCCATCGGAAGAGTATTTAAATAGCAATATTCCGGTGTTGGTTTGGAGCGGATTAGTCGCTCGTGCGAATAGTTATGGACATAAGAAGTTTATGTCCATTTACTATTATTTGTTCTTACTTAGTCATGCGGCGGGAAACCCAGTATCCCACCCACCTGAACAGTTGGAAACAGTCACAGCCCACCTGTATGAATCAACCTATGACCTTTTGTTATAATGCGAAGCCGAATTCCTGTGTCCAATGGACAATGAGATTGTAGGGACCATTGAATTGTATTGTGTGTGGAGCATAAAAGACGAGCCTGTGGCATCCAGCTTTCACTTCTCTTCAACGGTTCTCATTGCTGATAATCGGGAGCTGGATGTCCAGAGGCGCTTGCGATCGTTTCCCCTTGTGCGTAAGTTTTCTCCGTAATCATATTGTCTTACTGTGAGCCATCTCTCTCTCTCCCTTCTCTTTCTCTCGTATTTTCCCTTAATTGTATTGTATTGTATTTCCCGTATAGTTATCTGGTTAGTTAGTCTATGTTATATTGTAGTGTGTTATTTGTACTGTGATTCCTTTTGCAAATATAATAGTCATAATACATATAATAGGTTTTGGACCCTAAGCCCAGGTATCTGTGTATTCTTTATAGTGTTAAGTATTCTCTGAGCGTCAGTGACGCTCAAACAGCTTTGTAGTTAATCAGGTTACATCAGGTTGCACTTACACTCTGTCTCTACACTAAGGTATACTGTGTATCTCATTGTTAAAGGTATAGATATAAAGGTTTTAACGTTGTGAGCGTCTACGCCGCTGGTGATCTCCTCGTGGTCCCGAGCGTCCGCTAGGCCATAGCGACTCATTACGTTAGTCGGCAGCCAATAGCGTGCTTGCCTGTGATCTCTGGGCCGTGAGCGAACGCGACGCTTGAGCGTCTCGACTACGGCTGAGCGATCGTTACGCAACTTGTGTACCCTTACGGTACCTCTTACGTAGACAGCGTACAGTGTTCTTAGACCTCATAAAGGGTGATATATACGATAAATATTTAGCTTTATCAACCGGTTCACCAAGATGGCACATTTCATCCCTCTCACCGGTCTTCCGTCAGCTTCCAAGTTGGCTCAAGTGTTTATACAAGAGATCTTCCGACTTCACGGTCTTCCTGAAGAGATCATCTCGGATCGTGGAGTACAATTTGTAGCCAAATTTTGGCGAAGTTTGTGTCAAGCCCTCCAAGTCAAGTTAAAGTTTTCCACGGCTTACCATCCTCAGACCAATGGTCAAACCGAGAGGGTGAATCAGGACTTGGAGGCCTTCCTCCGTATATATGTGTCTTCCTCTCAAGATGACTGGGTTCAACTCCTTCCTTGGGCCGAGTTCAGCCACAACAATTAATACCATTCCTCATCTTCTTCTACACCATTCTTCATTAATTATGGATTCCACCCTAAAGTCCCAGAATTCCAACCGCTTCCCGCAACTTCTGTTCCAGCAGTGGATGTCACCTTGCGTCAGTTTTCAAATAACTGGAGGAACGTCCGCGCAGCCCTGCTTAAAGCCTCATTCAGGTATAAGAAGTTTGCCGATAGGAAGCGTAGAGCGGTTCCTGCTCTCAAAGTGGGTGATCGTGTGTGGCTGTCCACGAAGAATTTGAGGTTGAGAGTTCCCAGCATGAAATTTGCACCTCGCTACATCGGACCCTTCAAGATTGAACAAGTCATCAATCCTGTTGCCTACAGGTTACAGTTACCATCCTTCTTGAAAATACCCAGGACATTTCATGTTTCTTTGTTGAAACCGCTGATCCTGAATCGGTTTCATTCCGCACTTCCTCCAGCTCCCAAAGTTCAGACTCAACGGGGAGTCGAGTACGAGGTGGCCAAGATTTTGGACTCACGTTTCCGTTACGGTCAGTTACAATACCTCATTGACTGGAAGGGCTATGGTCCTGAAGAACGCTCTTGGACCAATGCCTCAGACGTCCATGCTCCTGCCTTGGTCCGAAATTTCCACGCAAAGTTTCCTTTAAAGCCTAAGAAGTGTCCTGGGGCCACTCCTAAAGGGGGGGGGTGCTGTCACGATCCGGGTATCTGGACGCCATTACTTACCCTTCAGATGCCTTTTAAGGCTGGCTCAGCGTTCCAGGACCGGATCCCGCTGTTCCTGAGTTTCCACATGCAGAATGTCAGAGTGGTGATTTCATCAGCCGCGGCCTCCGCTGTGCCCGCGTGGTTAAATGTGCGCTTGTCAGTCTGGCGTCTCCTGTGGTCGGCGTCGCCATTACTGTTTCAATTCACACATGGATTACAAACCAAACTTCCCTCCAAGTGTCTGCATGGGCGCAGCCATCTTGGATTTTGTCATCTGATTATTTCCACCAATCTGCTGTCTGTATTGTTGATTTGCATAATTGCCTAGCCAACCCCTTCCTTGCTGCAGGTATAAGTATGCTGTGCCTGAGCAAGGAAGGCGTCAGTGCTTTGTTTGTCTAACCTAGTTCCAGTTTGTCTCTCTCCTGTGGTTGTCTTCCAGGTTCCAGCTCCTGTCTCCAGACTTCTGCTATAGAGACCCGCACCAGCATTCCATCTGCGGTGTAGCCTGACTCTCCGATCCATTCTGGACTCACCTGTTTCCAGCTACAACAATCACCTGCTTCCAGCCCAGCTTCCAGCAGTGTATAGCTTCTCTTAAAGGGCCGGTGTCCTTTTCTGCAGTTTACCACTCTCCACCGGTATTATTATTTCACCGCTCTCAAACTCCAAACTTCATTATTATTTCATCGCTCTCAAGTTCGTTTATTATTTAACTGGTTCCAGCCAGTATCCACTCCGTACCAACAACAGTCTGGTTCCAGCCAGTATCCACAGCAGCCGTTTTACCTTCAGCAGCCCAGCCTTTCCTGGAACATCAGCTGGTACGATCCTGGGTTCTCTCCATTGCTACAGTCAGGCCTGGTAAGGACTTTCCAACTAGAAGATTATAAGAACTGTCTCACACTACCAGTGCCTGTGGCCCTTGCCACCCTGTAGTACCCAGGAATTGTATTTATCCTCTGTTGACTTTTATGTTTCCTTTTACTACTGCTGTGTTACGGAGTTTGTCATAATAAACATCATTGACTTTTATCCTGGTTGTCGTGGTCACGCCTTCGGGCAGTTATTCTACATGTTACTTACATGTCTAGGGGTCTGATACAACCTCCCAGGTTCCGTTACATCTCAGCCCCTACAACTGAGGCTGCCTCCCGTCAGCTCAGGCCCTCAGTTGTGACACCTTTTTTGTGGTACCTGGGGTAATATCAGAAATGTGCAACACATTTTTCATTGCAGTAATCATGTAACGGGTGGCTCTATTGGAATGTACACTAGTCTCATCATCGTCGACACTGGAGTCACTATCCGTGTCGACATCTGTGTCTGCCATCTGAGGTAGCGGGCGTTTTAGAGCCCCTGATGGCTTTTGAGACGCCAGGGCAGGCACGGGCTGAGAAGCCGGCTGTCCCACATGTGCTATGTCGTCAAACCTTTTATGTAAGGAGTCGACACTATCACGTAATTCCTTCCATAAGTCCATCCATTCAGGTGTCGGCCCCGATGGGGGTGACATCACATTTATCGGCACCTGCTCCGCCTCCACATAACTAAAACAAAATCACCAAGTAGGCGCACGGTACCAGTGATGTTGATAAAAACACAATTTATTAACATAAAACCAATAACAAACTGATTAAAAGACACAACACTACACAGAGCATATAACTGAGGTATTATACCTTATAATTCACACATAAAGTGTACAAATAAGTGAAAGGGACACTAATATGCAGGAGAACCCGTCTCTGTAAGAACCCTCAACAAACAAGAGTACAGAAGTAAGGGCCACACTTGACACATTAAGTGTCCCACGGAGCACGACATCCATCACTTTCAGCCGTCTGTTACAAGTTACCGGTGAATGATCCAGCCTGTGATTCAATCATTCCACTCTAACTCTCCTTGCATTTGGAACATTGTTACCTCCTGCCCGGCCGGGCGTCGCTCAGCAAGCTGGAGGATCTGTATGGTGATCTAATACAGGCAACTGGTGCTGCACAGAAAGAAGTGGCTTTCATCTGAATATACCGCTGACGGATGTCTCACCCATGCACAGGGTGATAACAAGCGGTTTTTTAACCATTTATCCCGTACAGCAAGAGATCATTACGTCTCAGTGAGTAACATTAATCGGCTGGTTTATTTTGCTCCAAGGAAACACTATTTAAATCTGGACACCTTTATGGTCACAAACGCTTATTACATCAGTTTACAGGACTTCCTTTTCATTTAAACTGTCTGATATGGAATTAATGTGAGAGATTAACCCTATTTTACAGAGACGGGTTCTCCTGCATATTAGTGTCCCTTTCACTTATTAATACACTTTATGTGTGAATTATAAGGTATAATACCTCAGTTATATGCTCTGTGTAGTGTTGTGTCTTTTAATCAGTTTGTTATTGGTTTTATGTTAATAAATTGTGTTTTTATCAACATCACTGGTACCGTGCGCCTACTTGGTGATTTTGTTTTAGTTGTTTCACTTTCAGGAGGCCGGCTACCTCCTTACCAAGTGGCTGCCATTACCAGTGCTATATTTGCACGACCCTGTTCAGCGCCTAAAAACCTTTTTTCTGTCCGCCTCCACATAAGCCTCCTCATCAAACATGTCGACACAGCCGTACCGACACACCGCACACACACAGGGAATGCTCTGACTGAGGACAGGACCCCACAAAGCCCTTTGGGGAGACAGAGAGAGAGTATGCCAGCACACACCAGAGCGCTATATAAAACATGGATATACACTACACCAGGCTTTCCCAACCACGGTCCTCAAGGCACACCAACAGTGCAGGTTGTAGTGATATCCAGGCTGCAGCACAGATGGTTAAATCAAAATAACTGAGCTACTAATTAAGTCACCTGTGCTGAAGCTTGGATATCACTAAAACCTGCACTGTTGGTGTGCCTTGAGGACCGTGATTGGGAAAGCCTGCACTACACAGTGATTTTTCCCCTATAGCTGCTTATATAATACAGATTGCGCCTAAAATTAGTGCCCACCCCTCTCTTTTTTACCCTATGTAGTCTGGAACTGCAGTACCCAATCATAGGATATTTAAATGGTCTAATTATATGGTGATTTTTCCTCATTTTAATCACAGTACTGTGCTATAGACATTATCCATACAAAGTAAACTGATTCTTTTGGATGAAATCTCTAGGTGAAATACACCTTATTTGAATACAGGCTGGCCAGCATATGTGGACATTTACGTTTAATGAATCAGTGCACTGTATTGTGATTTTTTATTAAGGGATTATATTTTGAATACGATACCATTATTTAAGTTTAAAGTGATTATGGCATCATTGCGGGTTCTTTTATAAGATCTAGATGGTTTAAAATCTGCTACAATTGTTCAATAATATTGTGAGGTCACCTCTGAATCAGATAGTATATACTGTATATTTTATTTTATCTATCCATATTTTTGGATTATTAATAAAATTATTATATTTTAAAAGTTAATCCTGTTGCGCACAGATTGGTTTCTTTTTCTTCACTGCAGGGGAGAGCCTGGGGAGCGATCCTTCCAGCGGAGCTGTGAGGGAAAATGGCGCCAGTGTGCTGAGGGAGATAGCCCCGCCCCCTTTCAGGCGGGCTTCTCCCGCTTTTTTTATACAGTTATGGCAGGGGATTTTACAGACTATATTATGTGTTAATTTGCCAAGTAAGGAGTTTATATTGCTGCTCAGGGCGCCCCCCCCCCCCCCCCCGCGCCCTGCTCCCATCAGTGACCGGACTGTGTGGTGTGCCTGGGGAGCAGGAGTATAATAGGGGCTGATGTCTCCTGATGTATGAGATACACCAGAGAGAGTGGGGAGGAGACTGGTCAGATCTCTGGGCTGGTAACACACAGTGACATGATGTGAGGGGGAGAGCAGGAGTATAATTAGGGCTGATGGCTCCTGATGTATGAGATACACCAGAGAGTGTGGGGAGGAGACTGGTCAGATCTCTGGGCTGGTAACACACAGTGACATGATGTGAGGGGGAGAGCATGAGTATAATAGGGGCTGATGGCTCCTGATGTATGAGATACACCAGAGAGTGTGGGGAGGAGACTGGTCAGATCTCTGGGCTGGTAACACACAGTGACATGATGTGAGGGGGAGAGCAGGAGTATAATAGGGGCTGATGTCTCCTGATGTATGAGATACACCAGAGAGTGTGGGGAGGAGACTGGTCAGATCTCTGGGCTGGTAACACAGTGACATGAAGTGAGGGGGAGAGCAGGAGTATAATAGGGGCTGATGGCTCCTGAATCCACACTGGGCAAATAAAGTTCCCTAATTTGTACTGACAGAGGAGGGTGCAGGATAAGAGATTGCTGTAGTGACTGAAGGAGAATATGTGACTTCTGTAATAAGTGTTTATTACTCACCAGTGCTGATATCTGTAGGGATCTCCTCCTCCTTCCACTGCTGATCACCCCTCACATACGTCTCTTCTTCTCCCTCTGTATCTTCTGCCTTTATATCAGTCACATACGTCTCTTCTTCTCCCTCTATATCTTCTGCCTTCATATCAGTCACATACGTCTCTTCTTCTCCCTCTATATCTTCTGTCTTTATATCAGTCATATACGTCTCTTCTTCTCCCTCTATATTTTCTCCCTTCATATCAGTCACATACGTCTCCTCTTCTCCCTCTATATCTTTGTCTTTAACATTATTTATTTGGGCTTCACCCTATGTAAACCATCAATAAAAGAAGACTGTAATAATTGTTGATTTCAGTAATAGATTAAACAATACAAATTTATTGACACACACAGCTGCTCTACACATCATATAGTGACAGTCACTTTGGTATATTGGGGAGACCCTAAATCCCACCTACCTGATCCTCCTGTGGGATCCTGTGATTCTCCTCTGTACAGTCCTGGGAATACAGAGGACGGGGACATCTCTCTGGGGTATCTCTGTTACTGGGTCCATCTGTAGGAGACACACAGTGACTGAGTACAGTGTATATATGTGGTTATCAGGTGATGTGTGTATATAGGGGCCCCCATACCTGCTCTCCCCTGTACAATACATGACAGTCTCCTATTACCCAGTGATGTGAGGGGCCGGTGATTCTCCATCATCACGTCCTTGTACAGACCCCTGTGTTCCTCTATATACTCCCCCTCCTGCATGGAGACATAGACAGTGACATCCTGACACCTTATAGGAACCTGACACACACAGTGATACAGTCATCACCCAAACACATCCCCTGGTGTTACTGTATAATGTCCCATTCCCTGTAGTCACCTCTCCAGTCATCACCCAGACACGTCCCCTGGTGTTACTGTATAATGTCCAATTCCCAGCAGTCACCTCTCCAGTTATCACCCAGACACATCCCCTGGTGTTACTGTATAATGCCCCATTCCCAGCAGTCACCTCTCCAGTCATAACCCAGACACATCCCCTGGTGTTACTGTATAATGTCCCATTCCCAGCAGTCACCTCTCCAATCATCACCCTGACACATCCCCTGGTGTTACTGTATAATGCCCCATTCCCAGCTGTCTTCTCTCCAGTCATCACCCAGACACATCCCCTGGTGTAACTGTACAATGCCCCATTCCCAGAAGTCACCTCTCCAGTCATCACCCAGACACATACCCCGGTGTAACTGTATAATGCCCCATTCCCAGCAGTCACCTCTCCAGTCATCACCCAGACACATCCCCTGGTGTTACTGTATAATGTCCCATTCCCAGCAGTCACCTCTCCAGTCATCACCCAGACACTTTCCCTGGTGTTACTGTACAATGCCCCATTCCCAGAAGTCACCTCTCCAGTCATCACCCAGACACATACCCCGGTGTAACTGTATAATGTCCCATTTCCAGCAGTCACCTCTCCAGTCATCACCCAGACACGTCCCCCGATGTTACTGTATAATGTCCTATTCCCAGCAGTCACCTCTTTAGTCATCACCCAGATACGTCCCCTGGTGTTACTGTATAATGTCCCATTCCCAGTAGTCACCTCTCCAGTCATCACCCAGATACGTCCCCTGGTGTTAATGTATAATGTCCCATTCCCAGCAGTCACCTCTCCAGTCATCACCCAGATATGTCCCCTGGTGTTACTGTATAATGTCCTATTCCCAGCAGTCACCTCTCCAGTCATCACCCAGACACATACCCTGGTGTTACTGTATAATGCCCCATTCCCAGCAGTCACCTCTCCAGTCATCACCCAGACACATCCCCCGGTGTTACTGTAAAATGCCCCATTCCCAGCAGTCACCTCTCCAGTCATCACCCAGACACATCCCCCGGTGTTACTGTAAAATGCCCCATTCCCAGCAGTCACCTCTTCAGCCATCACCCAGACACATCCCCTGGTGTTACTGTATAATGTCCCATTCCCAGCAGTCACCTCTCCAGTCATCACCCAGACACTTTCCCTGGTGTTACTGTACAATGCCCCATTCCCAGAAGTCACCTCTCCAGTCATCACCCAGACACATACCCTGGTGTTACTGTATACTGTCCCATTCCCAGCAGTCACCTCTCCAGTCAGCAACTGAATGATCTTGTTGGTGAGTTTCAGGATCTTCTGGTCATTGTGTCTTTCATGTGTCAGTGAGTGAGGTGGGGGCACCGTGATGGGGCTCTGGGTTCTACTCAGTCCTCCAGATACACAGGGATGGCTGCTGGTTATCTCACACTCATTGGATGTCTTCTTCACTATTGTGTAATCCTGTGTAATGGTGGAGATATCAAATATCAATATATACACTCCCAGATCCCCTCACCTCCCCAGTCATGTCCCTGTATTATTACTATAGAAATAAGTGACGTCACTGTGACACTCCCAGATCCCCTTACCTCCTCAGTCATGTCCCTGTATTATTACTATAGATATAAGTGACGTCACTGTGACTCTTCCAGACTCCTTCAACTCTCCAGTCACGTCCCTGTATTATTGATATAGATATAATTGACGTCACTGTGCCGCTTCCAGATCCCCTCCCCAGTCATGTCCCTGTATTATTACTATACATATAAGCGATTTCACGGTGAAGCTCCCAGATCCCATCACCTCCCCAGTCATGTCCCTGTATTATTACTATAGATATAAGTGATGTCACTGTGATGCTCTAAGACCCCCTCACTTCCCCAGTGACAGCCCTGTATTATTACTATAGATATAAGTTATGTCACTGTGACACTCCCAGATCCCCTTACCTCTCCAATCATGTCCCTGTATTATTACTATAGATATAAGTGATGTCACAGTGATGCTCCCAGATCCCCTCACCTCCCCAGTCATGTCCCTGTATTATTACTATAGATATAAGGTCACAGTGATGCTCCCAGATCCCCTCACCTCCCCAGTCATGTCCCTGTATTATTATTATAGATATAAGGTCACTTTGATGCTCTCAGATCCACTCACCTCCCCAGTCATATCCCTGTATTATTACTATAGATATAAGGTCACTGTGACGCTCCCAGATCCACACACCTCCCCAGTCATGTCCCTGTATTATTACTATAGATATAAGGTCACTGAGACGCTCCCAGATCCACTCACCTCCCCAGTCAGTAGGTAGATGATCTCCAGGGTGATATTTATTATCTTTTCAGTCCTGTGACTCCTGTCCTTGTCCATCCTTTGTGAATCAGAGAGAATACAGAACGTGTGATGTGTAATAAAGACTCCGTTCCCCACAGCTGGAGTTCCTTGGAATAAATATAATACATAAAACATATTGCACATGTAACATAGTAAATATAAAATAGAGTGGTTATTAAGTCTCCTATTTCCCCACAGCCATAGAGTCCTGGTCAGTGTCTCCGAGGTTCCTGTGACCCAGCCCCATAAGGCTGTACTGCATAGTGGGACTGATCTAGAATGTAGCGCTATTGTGGGTGGAGTCACAATGAGCTGATGTTCGGTACACCGCTCATGTGCAAAACCCGTACGGAGCATGTGCTCTATGTGTCCTGAGTTGTCAGACGAGTATGGCTGCAGCCATGAAGTGGTGTAAGGGTGAGAATTGGTTGTGAAGGGACAGGGTCTCCTGAGGGAAATTTCATGGCCTCATTCATGGAGCTGCGGCGTACAGTCTCCGTGACCTCAGGATTCACAGATCCAGCCGATGGTGTAGCAAAGGTGGCAGAAGACAGGAGGTGGAAAGGCGGCAGGAGACAGGCAGGGGAAAGGTTGCAGGAAACAGGCAGGGGAAAGGTTGCAGGAGACAGGCAAGGAGGTGGCAGGAGACAGGGAGGGGGTGGCAGGAGACAGGGGAAAGGCGGCAGGAGACCGGCCAGGGGGAGCAGGAGACAGGGGAAAGGCGACAGGCAGGGAAAAGGCGGCAGGTGACAGGCAGGGAAAAGGCGGCAGGAGACAGGCAGGTAGGCAGCAGGGTGGAGGTGGCAGGAGACAGGCAGGGGAAAGGCGGCAGGAGACAGACGGGGTAAAGGCAACAGGAGACAGGCAGGGGAAAGGCGACAGGAGACAGGCAGGGGAAAGGCGGCAGGAGACAGGCAGGGGAAAGGCGGCAGGAGACAGGCAGGGGAAAGGCGGCAGGATACATTATTTGTTCTCAGGAGATTGAATAATTTCTTAATCATTTGTAATAAAAGTTATGTTTTACTCTGAGAATATCTCATTATTTCTTCACAAGAGTGCGCCCACAAAGAAGTCTACTTTCTTTCTCTTGTCACTGTGACACTCCCAGGCCCCCCTCACCTCCCCAGTCATGTCCCTGTATTATTACTATAGATATGTGATGTCACTGTGACGCTCCCAGATCCCCTCACCTCCCCAGTCATGTCCCTGTATTATTACTATAGATATAAGTGATGTCAAAGTGACACTCCCAGATCCCTTTACCTCCCCAGTCATGTCCCTGTATTACTATAGATCTAAATGATGTCACTGTGACACTCCCAGGAGTGTGATATACATTTGCTTCATACTGCTTCAATTATCATCTGTTACACATGCCAGGGATATTATGGTCTCTGCTTTAATATATCCGAGAATTTGAGCAATATTTTCAATCCCCACAATTTCATATAATAAAATTAATAATAATAATAACAACGACACTAAAGGCTGCACCCCAGCATAAACATAATAACATATGTCTTTATTAACAGGACACCACAGGTTGCTCCTCCAGTATAATAATAATAAAAGGACACCACAGGCTACTCCCCCTGTATAATAATAACAGGACACCACAGGCTGCTCCTCCTGTATAATAATAATAATTACAGGACACCACAAGCTGCTCCCTCTGTATAATAATAATAATAGTAATAATAGTAATAATAATAACAGGACACCACACACTGCTACCCCTGTATTGTAATAATAATAATAATAATAACAAGAGACAACAGGCTGCTTCCCCTGTATAAAAATAATATCAGGACACCACAGGCTCCTCCCCCTGTATAATAATAATAATAATAAAAATAGGACACCACAGGCTGCTCATCCTGTATAATAATAACAAGACACCACAGGCTGCTCCTGCTGTATAATAATAATAATAATAATAATAATAATAATAACAGGACACCACAGGCTGCTCCCCCTATATAATAATAAAAATAACAGGACACCACAGGCTGCTCCTCCTGTATAATAATAATAATAATAATAATAATATCAGGACACCACGGGCTGCTCCCCCTGTATAATAATAATAACAGGACACCACAGGCTGCTCCCCTGTATAGTAAGACGCCATTACCTGATCTCCACGAACACTGCGGGGCCTAGCTCCTCCCCCTTGAGTCGTAACTCCTCCCCCTTACGGAAAAGGTCCCTTAGCCCACTTGATTCTAGCATCTACCATTACCTGATCTCTACGGACAACGACAAGGTACAGTGACCGGAAGTAAGGAGGAAAGCACAGGCATGATTGGCACGGGCCGATTCCTGGTGACTGGCCCCTCCCCTGCCACACCACGCTCACAGCCCGTGTTCTGTAATGACTATTACTATACATGTCCTCAGTGCAGGAGGCCGGCGGCCATTTTCTTGTAGACCAATCCGGCAGCAGCTGCAGCAGCAGCAATAGGTTCCCTGGCCGTGTAGTGACGTCAGGAGCGGCGGCCATTTTCCCCTGGTCTGAGCTCCGCCTTCCTTCTATCATTCCCACAAGGCAGCAGGAGCAGAGAGCAGCCATTGCTGTGTCTGGCAGCAGGTAATGATATTATTATTATTATTATTCTATAGGCTGAGCAGCTCTGGTGTCAGGCTCTGTACTACAGGGGGAGCAGCCTCTGGTGCCTTGTTATAGTGCAGCTGGAGCAGCCTCTGGTGCTGCATTATCCCTGTACAGGTGGCTGACACTCTAGTGTCCTATTACTGTAATACAGGTGGCACAGATCCTGCCGTTACCGTAATACAAGTGGCGCAGACCGCGCCATTACCGTAATACAGGTGGCGCAGACCCCGCCGTTATCGTAATACAGGTGGCGCAGACCCCGCCGTTACCGTGATACAGGCGGCTCGGACCTCACCGTTACGGTAATGCAGGCGGCGCGGATTACGCCATTACCGTAATACAGGTGGCGCAGCCCCTGCCGTTACCGTAATACAGGGGGACGCAGACCCCGCCGTTACCATAATACAGGTGGTGCAGATCCCGCCGTTACCGTAATACAGGTGGCGCAGACCCAGCCGTTACCGTAATACAGGTGGCGCAGACCCCGGCGTTACCGGAATACAGGTGGCGCGCACCGCGCCGTTACCGCACACACGAGACATTAATGTGTTCTGTCCTGTGGCATTGTACTATACAGGGGTAGCGACCTGTATTGTCTTGCTATACAGAGATAGGGGCCTGTGTTTTATTACTATACAGAGGGAGTGGACTGTGTTGTTCTAATATACAGAGGAGCTGTTTAATATACAGGGGAGCAGCATGTGATTTCCTACTCTACAGGGGGAGTGGCCTGTGGCATCCTCCTATACAGGGGTAGTGGATTGTGACGTCCTACTATACAGGGGAAGGGGGCTGTGGTGTCTTGTTACTAATATTATATAGTGTGAGTGGCATGTATTGTCTTTCTATACAGAAGGAGTGGCCTGTGTTGTCATAATAGACAGGAGAAGTGGCCTGTGTTTTCATAATATACAGGGGTAGCATACTGTGCTGTCATAGTATACACGGGGAGCGGCCAGTGTTGTCATAGTATACAGAGCGAGCGGCCTATGTTGTTATACAGGGGGAGTGTCCTGTACTGTCATAATATACAGGGGTAGCATGCTGTGCTGTCATAGTAAACGGGGAGCGGCCTGTGTTGTCATAATATACAGGGGTAGCATCCTGTGCTGTCATAGTATACAGGGGTAGCATCCTGTGTTGTCATAGTATACAGGGGGAGCGGCCTGTATTGTCCTAATATACAGGGGGAGTGGCCTGTCTTGTCATAATATACAGGGGTAGCATCTTGTGTTGTCATAGTATACTGGGGTAGCATCCTGTGTTGTCATAATTTACAGGGGTAGCATCCTGTGTTATAGTATACAGGGGGAGTGGCCTGTGTTGTCATAATAGACAGGAGGAGTGGGCTGTGTTGTCATAATATACAGGGGTAGCATCCTGTGTTGTCATAATAGAGAAGAAGAGAGGCCTGTGTTGTCATAATAGACAGGAGGAGCGGCCTGTGGCATCCTACTCTACAGGGGCAGCGGCCTGTGTTATAATATTTACTTCCTTTCGTTCCTCACACTCACTGCTTGACCCATTCCAGTCTGGCTTCCGTCCTCCCCACTCCAGTGAACTGCCCTTACAAAAGTCTGCAATGACCTCCATGCTGCTAAATCCTACTCTCTACTTGTTCTTCTTGATCTCTCTGCTGCTTTTGACACTGTGGACCACACTCTCTTACTGCAAATCCTTCACTCCATTGGTCTGCGTGATACTGCCCCCTCCTGGCTGTCTTCCTGCCTCTCTGACCATTCTTTCTCTGTCTCCTCTCATGACTCCAGCTCCTCCCTCTTCCCCTAACTGTAGATGTCCCCGAAGGTTCTGTCCTTGGTCCTCTTCTTTTCTCTCTCTCTATACGTCCTCACTAGGTAAGCTCATTAGTTCTTTTGATTTCCAATATCATCTCTATGCTGATGACACTCAAATCTAACTTTCCTCTCTCCGGACCTCTCTCCTGCTCTCCTTACTCGTATCTCCAACTGTCTCTGGATGTTCCAGCGCTTTATTACACCTAACATGTCTAAGACCGAGCTGATCATCTTCCCTCCCTCCCGCATAACCTCACCTCCTACAATCTTATTATCTATTGATGGCACTACTATCTCCTCTAGCCCCCAAGTGCGCTGTCTTGGAGTAATCCTTCCATCCTCCCTCTCCTTCACACCACACATTCAGCATCTCTCACGGTGCTGCCGTTTTCATCTAAAAAATATTTCCAAGATTAGACCCTTTCACACCCAGAATTCCACCAAGACCCTGAGCCACTCACCGGTCATCTCCAGACTGGACTACTGTAATCTCCTCCTGACTGGCACCCCTAACACATACATAACTCCACTCCAATCTACCCTCAATGCTGCTGCCTGGCTCATCTTCCTCACCAAATGTACTACGTCCACCTCCCCTCTCCTACAAGCCCTTCACTGGCTCCCCTTCCCCTTCAGAATCCAATTCAAACTTCTCACACTCACTTACAAAGCCCTCACCCACTCCTCTCCCATTTACATCTCTGATCTTATCTCCCTTTACACCACCACCTGTCCTCTTTGCTCTGCTAATGCACGCCGCCTCTCCTGCCAACTGATTACCTCCTCCCACTCCTACCTACAAGATTTCTCACGTGCTGCTCTCTTTCTCTGGAATTCTCTACTTCTCCCCATCCGACTCTCCACCTTTCTACAAAACTTCAATTGGGCTCTCAAGACCCACTTCTTCACCAACCCCAGCCAACTATCCTCCTAACCGTCTTGTCCACGCTCACAGTCTACTTCTACTATGTCACCCTGGTGTCTTAGCCCTTCACCTTTTAGATTGTAAGCTCGCAAGAGCAGGGCCTTCTCCATCATGTGCCTTGCCTTCTCTTACTAACACTATCTTATACTCCATACTCCCTTTGATGGCACCTAACCCCCGGTTTTCTGTATATATCTTGTATTTTTCCTATATTGTCTCAAACTGTAAGTTTATTTTATTTTTGCTCATTTGTTTATGTACTGTGTAATGGGTGCTGTGGATCCCTTATGGCACCATATAAATACAGGATAATACGAAATAGTTTTCTTTAACTGATACAATTCGCCATTATTGTTTCTTTTAAATACTTTGTATCCATTTGTTGTTGAAACATTAGTATCCAAGTGACATAACTGGGGAGGTGAGGGGATCTGGGTGTATCACTGTGACGTTGCTTATATATATAATAATACAGGGACATGACTGGGGAGGTCAAGGGATCTGGGAGTGTCAAAGTGACATCACCTATATCTATAGTAATAATAAAGGGACATGATGTCACGAACCGATCTCTCACCTCTGCGGGTTCTGGGGTTCATCCATTGCCGGTGCGGTTGCTCGCGGTGCTCTGCGGCCGTGTGGGGACGCGGCGTGATCGGTGGCACAGGTGATGCAGGAGCTAGGAGTGCGGGGACCGAATAGCCAAAGGCACCGCTGTGTGTCTGCAGTATAGGAGGCGGCCATGTTGGAGACCAAATAAGCAATACAGAGCACTAGTGAAAACACCTGTGGGTAACTGTAAGCCAATCCCGTGCTTGTGCTGCCTTTAAGTAGACTGGGATTATGCTACTCTGAGCCAGTGCTTCGTTGTATCTAAGCTATGCCTTAGCTCTGTGCTCTCTCCGTGCATTTCTGTGTGATTCCCGTGGTCCAGATATCGCCTCCGCTCCCAGAGGTCTGTCTGCAGCCTTCACTGTTTAAGATCCTCCAGCGCCCTGCTGTGCTGTCAGTCAATCACTCACCCAGTGGCAAACAATTGGATTCCCAGAGTCTTGTATGAGGTTACCCTGTCTGCCTGCTTCAACCACACAGACTTTGGAGGATTCTACTAACATCAGCTGTTCGTTTGCTCTGCTCTAAACTTAACCCATTCATCACCTTTGTCGTCTGCTGCAGTTTCTCAGTGATCTTCAGAACTCGCAAGTAACCCATTTCAGTACTTTGTTTTCTGTGTGCTACAATCAAGGACAATTCTTCACAGCGTCTCAGTTAAATCAAATATCTACAGTTACTTATTCATGTCTGCATTATCCAGTTAACACAATATACAGTTCTGCATCAAATCTTGTTGCTTTTGGACAATTCATCATTCATTCACAAGCCTGTTTTAAACTCAGTTCTATGAACATTTCCTCAATGTATCTTTAAGACTGTTCCTGTTTATCATTTTACCACTTCATGCATTACGTCAGTTTATATATGGTGATTTATAATTTGTCATTCAACTTCTTACTGAAATTGTTGCTTTCAATAAATATCTGAAACTGAACTTTCTTCGTCGTCCCTGCTTCCATTATACCCCAGCACCTACACCTGTGGTTGGTCCAGGGTTAACGGAGTCACAAAAACACCCGGCCCTGACAGTAAGCACTGGCCACATGGATCCGTCAGGTGACCAATTCGCAGGAGGCGGTGCTACGACAGACATCCTTTCCCGTTTGGAAAATCAGGAGTCTACACAGACACAAATAGTTCAGTTTATGCAAACTATGGCAGATCGTTTGGAGGTTCTTCATACGGCTATAAAGACATCTCAAGTCCAAGTCCCAACTCTGGTTGTTCCGGCTACCACAACGGTTTCTCCTGTGACGCTGCCTGTGTCCCGTTTGCAGTTACCCTCTCCGAGTAAGTTTGACGGGACTCCAAAGCTTTGCAGAGGATTTCTGAACCAATGCGAGATCCAGTTCGAAGTGTTGTCTGCTAGCTTTCCATCAGCCCGTTCTAAGGTTGCATATATTATTGTCCTCCTCTCCGGTCAGGCTTTGGAGTGGGCGTCGCCACTATGGGAGAGGGGAGATTCCATTCTCTCTAATTACAAAGAGTTCGTATCATCCTTCCGGAAAATCTTCGATGAACCAGGCAGAACCACCTCAGCATCTTTGGAGATTCTCCATCTATGTCAAGGTTTACGTCCTGTCAGTCAATATATTATTCAATTTCGCACGTTGTCTTCAGAGTTAAACTGGAATGAGGAGGCCCTGATCGGGGCGTTTTGGAATGGACTTTCAGAGAAAATCAAGGATGATTAAACCATTCGGGATGTGCCAACTAAGCTGGATGAATTGAGTTCTATCTGTATTAAACTTGACCTACGCTACAGAGAGCAATGTTTATAGAAATCCAGGGCAGAGAGATCCAGTCCACGCTATCATCCTAGGCCTTGACAAGATTCTTCATCTCAGTCTCCTGTAACGACAGAAGATCCTATGCAGATTGGGCGCTCTCGCCTCACAGAGGAGGAACAAATTAGTCGTCGACAGGGTAACCTCTGCATATACTGCGGGTCCTCCGAACATTTAGTTAAGGCCTGCAAACTCCGGCCAGGGAAACTCTTGCTCCTAGCTTATTCAAGAGACGTTAAGCTAGGAGTTACTTTGGAATCACGTTCTGGGAAAGAGACGACTTTGCCTATTCATTTAGAAGTTCCAAGTTCTACAGTTAAAGTTTCAGCTCTCCTAGATTCCGGGGCAGCCGAGAACTTCATCTCTTCAGCCTTCGTCATACGGTCTAAAGTTGAAACTATGCCTCTGGGAGTGGCAGTTGCTGTTACAGCAGTGGATGGAAGTCGGATTCCAGATGGTATAATTACTCATCGAACCGTATGTCTCAAGATGAAAGTTAGTGTGCTCCATTCCAAATATATTTCCTTCTTCATGATTCCTAAAGCCTCTCATGATGTGATACTTGGATTACCTTGGCTACAGAAACATAATCCACAATTTAATTGGCAAACCATGGAAGTTCTTTCGTGGGGAAATCCTGTACCAAGGACTGTTTAGCTTCAATTATACAGCTCCGGTCAGTTAGTCTTCCCGACTTACCCTCAGTCTATCAATCCTTTGAGGATGTTTTCAGTAAACAAGCGGCAGACTCCTTACCCCCTCATCGCGAATGGGAGTGCCCAATCGTTTTGGTACCAGGCAAAACACCTCCTAGGGGGCGAATCTATCCGTTATCCATCCCAGAGACTCAAGCTATGTCTGATTATATACAAGAAAATTTAACCAAAGGATTCATCAGACCAACTTCTTCACCTGCAGGAGCCGGATTTTTCTTCGTTAAGAAGAAGGATGGTGGGTTACGACCATGCATAGATTACCGTGGACTTAATGAGATCACTGTGAAAAACAAGTACCCATTACCATTAATTCCAGAATTATTTGACCGGGTAAAGGGAGCTACTGTATTTACAAAATTAGATCTTCGAGGGGCCTACAATTTAATCCGCATCCGTGCAGGGGACGAATGGAAGACTGCCTTTAATACCCGGGATGGGCATTACGAATACCTTGTAATGCCTTTTGGTCTTTGTAATGCGCCTGCAGTTTTCTAAAGCTATGTGAATGAACTTTTTCGTGATCTTTTCTACAAGTGTCTAGTAGTGTACTTGGATGATATCTTAATATTCTCCAAGGATCTGAAGTCTCACCGTCACCAAGTTAAAGAGGTACTAACACGTCTGAGAAAAAATCGACTATATTGTAAATTGGAGAAGTGTACTTTTGAAGTATCCTCCATACCATTCCTTGGTTACATAATTTCCGGAACAAAGCTATGTATGGATCCTGTAAAGGTACAAGCTATCCGAGATTGGTCTACTCCTACGACTCTCAAGGGGATTCAGCGATTCCTTGGCTTTGCTAATTTCTATAGGAGATTCATTAAGAATTACTCTACGTTGGCCGCTCCCATCACAGCCTTGACTCGCAAGGGAGCAAATCCTATGAACTGGTCTTCTGAAGCAATCAAAGCCTTCTCTGATTTAAAACAAGCCTTTGTGTCAGCCCACATTCTTCAACAGCCAGATTTGAACCGTCCCTTTCTACTGGAGGTGGACGCATCTACGGAGGCAGT
This sequence comes from Pseudophryne corroboree, assembly GCF_028390025.1. Lineage (NCBI taxonomy): Eukaryota > Metazoa > Chordata > Amphibia > Anura > Myobatrachidae > Pseudophryne > Pseudophryne corroboree. The sequence continues at coordinate 1,971,258 of NW_026967509.1, read as the reverse complement.
AGGAGCTGTGTTGTCACAAGTCTTTGAAGATAAAAAAGTCCATCCCTGCGGTTATTTCTCCCGTAAGTTCCTACCGGATGAACGTAACTATGCAATTGGGGAGCAAGAATTACTTGCCATCAAGCTGGCATTTGAGGAGTGGAGATACCTTCTAGAGGGAGCGCAACATCGCATTACAGTATATACCGATCATAAGAATCTCCTATATCTGCAGTCAGCTCAGTGTTTGAATCCACGACAAGCTCGATGGGTGCTTTTCTTCACACAATTTAATTTCAAGCTCACCTATCATCCAGGGTCTCAGAACAAAAAGGCAGATGCCCTTTATCGGTCCTTCACTTCTTCTGAATTAAACGATGCTACCACGAATCAAGCCATTGTGAGTCCTATGTCCTTTCTAATGACTCGAACCTCTCCAGTTCCTCCGCCCGGCAAAACCTTTGTCTCCACAAATCTTCAAAAACGACTGCTTACTTGGGCTCACTCTTCATCCTTCATGGGTCATCCTGGAGTTCTAAAGACTCTCAAATTTATTCAGCAGTCTTACTGGTGGCCACGTCTTAAAGCCGATGTTCAAGAGTTTATAGCAGCAGATCAAGAGCTTCAACGTTTATCTAGAATCTGGAGTTGTGTGCGCAAGTCGTTGATCAAAACTTCTGCTCGTTGTAAAACTTTCACAGATAGAAAACGTAAGGCTGTACCAAATTACAAGGTGGGAGACCAAGTTTGAATTTCTACTCGCAATCTTAAGTTCAAAGTTCCTTCTAAGAAATTTGCTCCCAAGTTTATTGGCCCATTTCCCATTGTAAAGGTACTCAATCCTGTGTCATATAAAGTCAAGTTGCCACCGTCTTTGAGAATTCCTAACGCTTTTCATACATCGTTATTGAAACCTTTGATTCTCAATAAGTTCCGTACTACCCTGTCCAAACCTCCTAAAGTTCACTCTTTGCAGGATGAGAAATTTGAAGTTAAGGAGATTGTGGACTTACGTCGCCGATATGGACGTCTGCAGTTTTTGGTCGACTGGAAGGGTCATGGTCCAGAGGAGAGGTCCTGGGTTTTTGCCGAAGATGTTCATGCTCCAAGACTGGTACAGAAATTCTATTCCAAGAATCCTAATAAAGCTCAAAGGTGTCTGGAGACCACCCTTAAAGGAGGGGGTACTGTCACGAACTGATCTCTCACCTCTGCGGGTTCTGGGGTTCATCCATTGCCGCTGCGGTTGCTTGCGGTGCTGTGCGGCCATGTGGGGACGTGGCGTGATCGGTGGCACAGGTGATGCAGTATCTGGGAGTGCGGGGACCGAATGGCCAAAGGCACCGCTGTGTGTCTGCAGTATAGGAGGCGGCCATGTTGGAGACCAAATAAGCAATACAGAGCACTAGTGAAAACACCTGTGGGTAAGTGTAAGCCAATCCCGTGCTTGTGCTGCCTTTAAGTAGGCTGGGATTATGCTACTCTGAGCCAGTGCTTCGTTGTATCTACACTATGCCATAGCTCTGTGCTCTCTCCGTGCATTCCTGTGTGATTCCCGTGGTCCAGATATCGCCTCCGCTCCCAGAGGTCTCATCACCATGCAGCCATCACTGTTAAAGATCCTCCAGCTCCCTGCTGTGCTGTCAGTCAATCACTCACCCAGTGGCAAACAATTGGATTCCCAGAGTCTTGTATGAGGTTACCCTGTCTGCCTGTTTCAACCACACAGACTTTGGAGGATTCTACTAACATCAGCTGTTCGTTTGCTCTGCTCTAAACTTAACCCATTCATCACCTTTGTCGTCTCCTGCAGTTTCTCAGTGATCTTCAGAACTCGCAAGTAACCCATTTCAGTACTTTGTTTTCTGTGTTCTACAATCAAGGACAATTCTTCACAGCCTCTCAGTTAAATCTTTAAAGTTCATTACAAATATCTACAGTTACTTATTCATGTCTGCATTATCCAGTTAACACAATGGCCCTCATTCCGAGTCGTTCGCTCGGTAATTTTCATCGCATCGCAGTGAAATTCCGCTTAGTACGCATGCGCAATAATCGCACTGCGACTGCGCCAAGTAATTTTACAATGAAGATAGTATTTTTACTCACGGCTTTTTCTTCGCTCCGGCGATCGTAGTGTGATTGACAGGAAATGGGTGTTACTGGGCGGAAACACGGCGTTTTCGGGGCGTGTGGATAAAAACGCTACCGTTTCCGGAAAAAACGCAGGAGTGGCCGGAGAAACGGGGGAGTGTCTGGGCGAACGCCGGGTGTGTTTATGACGTCAAACCAGGAACGACAAGCACTGAACTGATCGCAGATGCCGAGTAAGTCTGAACCTACTCTGAAACTGCTAAGTAGTTTGTAATCGCAATATTGCGAATACATCGGTCGCAATTTTAAGAAGCTAAGATACACTCCCAGTAGGCGTAGGCTTAGCCTGAGCAACTCTGCTAAATTCGCCTTGCGAGCGATCAACTCGGAATGAGGGCCAATATACAGTTCTGCATCAAATCTTGTTGCTTTTGGACAATTCATCATTCATTCACAAGCCTGTTTTAAACTCAGTTCTATGAACATTTCCTCAATGTATCTTTAAGACTGTTCCTGTTTATCATTTTACCACTTCATGCATTACGTCAGTTTATACAGGTTGAGTCTCCCTTATCCAAAATGCTTGGGACCAGAGGTATTTTGGATATCGGATTCTTCCGTATTTTGGAATAATTGCATACCATAATGAGATATCATGGTAATGGGACCTAAATCTAAACACAGAATGCATTTATGTTTCATATACACCTTATACACACAGCCTGAAGGTCATTTTAGCCAATATTTTTTAGAACTTTGTGCATTAAACAAAGTGTGCCTACATTCACACAATTCATTTATGTTTCATATACACCCTATTCACACAGCCTGAAGGACATTTAATACAATATTTTTAATAACTTTGTGTATTAAACAAAGTTTGTGTACATTGAGACATCAAAAAACAAAGGTTTCACTATCTCACTCTCACTCAAAAAAGTCCGTATTTCGGAATATTCCGTATTTCGGAATATATGGATATGGGATACTCAACCTGTATATGGTGATTTATAATTTGTCATTCAACTTCTTACTGAAATTGTTGCTTTCAATAAATATATGAAACGGAACTTTCTTCGTCCTCCCTGCTTCCATTATACCCCAGCACCTACACCTGTGGTTGTCCAGGGTTAACGGATTCACTAAAACACCCGACCCTGACACATGACTGGGGAGGTGAGGGGATTTGGGACCATCACAGTGATGTCACTTATATTTATAATAATAATACAAGGACATGACTGGGTAGGTGAGGGGATCTGGGAGTGCCACAGTGACATCACTTATATCTATAGTAATACAGGGTCATGACTGGGGAGGTGAAGGGATCTGAGAGCGTCACAATGATGTCACTTATATTTATAGTAATAATACAAGATCATGACTAGAGAGGCGGGGGAGTCTGGTAGTGTCACAGTTACATCACTTATATCTATAATAATAATACAGAGACATGACTGGGGAGGTGAGGGGGTCTAGGAGTGTCACAGTGACGTCACTCATATCTATAGTAATAACATAGGGACATGACTGGAGAGGTGAGGGGGTCTAGGAGTGTCACAGTGACGTCACTCATATCTATAGTAATAACATAGGGACATGACTGGAGAGGTGAGGGGATCTGGGAGTGTCACAGTGACATCACTAATATCTATAATAATACAGGGACATGACTGGGGAGGTGAGGGGGTCTGGGAGCGTCACAGTGACATCACTCATATCTATAATAATACAGGGACATGATTGGGGTGGTCAGTGGATCTGGCAGCATCACAGTGATATCACTTATATATGTAATAATAATAATACTGGGACGTGACTGGGTTGGTGAAAGGGTCTGGGAACGTCACAGTGACATCACTTATATCTATAGTAATAATTTGGGGACATGACTAGGGAGGTGAGGGGATCTGGGAGTGTCACAGTGACCACTTATATCTATAGTAATAATTTGGGGACATGACTGGGGAGGTGAGGGGATCTGGACGTGTCACAGTGACAGCACTTATATCTATAGTAATAATACAGGGACATGACTGGGGAGGTAAGGGGATCTGTGAGTGTCACAGTGACATCACTTATATCTCTAGTAATAATACAAGGATATGACTGGGGAGGTGAGTGGGTCTGGGAGCATCATAGTGACATCACATTTTTATAATAATAATAATACTACAGGGACTTGACTGGGGAGGTGAGTCGCAGTGACATCACTTACTACTGTAGTAATAATACAGGGACATGACAGGGGTGGTGAGGGGATCTGGGAGTGCCACAGTGACATCACTTATATCTGTAGTAATAAAACAGGTACATGACTGAGTAGGTGAAGGGATCTGGGAGCGTCACAATGATGTCACTTATATTTATAGTAATAATACAAGGACATGACTGGGGAGGCGGGGGAGTCTGGTAGTGTCACAGTGACATCACATATCTCTATAGTAATAATACAGGGACATAACTGGGGAGAAGAGGGGGTCTGGGAGTGTCACAATAACATCACTTATATCTATAGTAATAATATAGGGACATGACTGGGGAAGTGAGGGGATCTGGTAGTATTTAGAATGTGACAATACTAAATTCCTTTGTCGTATAAACAACCCTTTATGAAGCTAAGAACACTGTACGCTGTTTACTTAAAAAGTACCGTAATGGTACGCTATCTGCGTAACGATCGCTCAGCCGTAGGCGAGACGCTCAAGCGTCACGTTCGCTCACGGCCCAGTGATCACAGGACACGTTATTGGTTATGTCTAGGGGAATGATTCGCTGTAGCGTAGCCTACGCTCGAGACCACGAGGAGGTCACCAGCGATGCAGACGCTCACAACACTATACCTTTATGTTAAAATCTTATACCAATGAAATACACTGAATACCTTAATGTGAGTACAGGGTGTAAGTGCAACCTTGTGTAACCTGACTATCTACAAAGCTGCTTGTGCGTCACCGACGCTCAAGTGAACACTTAACACTATAGAAAATACACAGATACTGGTTTAGGTTCCAAGGCCTATTAACTGTATTATATCTAATATACTTGTAAAAGGGGATAACAGTACATATGATACACTACAATATAACAAAGACTTCCTAACCACAGAACTAAACAATAAATACAAAAAGACAATACTACACTGACCTAAATGCAATACAATACAATACTATAATACTATGAGAGATATAAGAGAAAAGAAGAGAGAGAGAGAGAGAGAGAGAGACGGAGAGAGATGAGAGAAATTGGCTCACAGAAAGACAATGATTACGGAGAGAAACTTACGCACAAGTGTAACGATCGCAAGCGCCTCTGGACAGCCAGCTTCCCGATTATCAGCAATGATAACAGTTTGAAGAGAAGTGAAGGCTGGATGTCACAGGCCCGTCTTTTATGCTACTCACACAATGCAATCTAATGGTCCCTACAGTCTCACTGTCCATTGGACGCAGGAACTCGGCTTCGCATTATAACAAAGGTCACAAGTTGATTCATATCAGTGGCCCTGGTTATGCAAAACAATGGGTGATAACTAACACATTCCTGTCTTCTGGAGGGGGTATTGTTTGGCGAATACAAAACAGAATCCTGTCTGGGTTTTGTTCTATATTCATGATGTCCACTTTCAGTTGAGACAATGACATCTCAGCCCTCATTCTCCTGTATACAAATCCAGCCCCATTTGTAAACACAGGTGTTGGCCCTCCTCATTGAGTCTCAAAAGCTCAGTGTAATTAAAGACTATTGTACTCCGTCTGCGGGAAAGATACTGATTTGGAGTACAATTGATCTTCAATTACTATTCCTGTGTTTACCTTATGCATGTGTAGATATGAGGCCCTCTTAACATGCAAACTATTGTTTGGGGGATCTCTGAGGTCAAAGAGACATTTGAGACCTACTGATGTCTGTCTCCAACTGTTCAGATGCATGACTAAGTAAGAACAAATAATAATAAATAAATGGACATAACTTCTTATGTCCATAACTATTCGCACGAGCAATTAATCTGCTCCAAACCAACACCGGAATATTGCTATTTAAATACTCTTCCGATAGGTACCAAACACCACTGTCTGACTCCTGTTAGACCCTTCGCACAATACAAAGAGGGATTCCTCCGTTCAGGGACATTCTATATTAACCAAACTTTCAGAATCTATCAAAGGGACCATAATCTATAAACTACATTAATTGTGAAAATATGTAACGAATGAGTCGCACGCTACGACTACGTAAACTCTACCGTAAATACGCATACCGCGCCTGTGAGTGCACGCTATTGCGGGTATGCGCCTCCACGGGAGAGCGCACGCACGCGCAGCGCGGACCAGTGTGCGGTGCAAATATGGCAACGTGCATAGAGACATTTTTCTGACTTCGACAGTCCACCCTTTGGCAGTCAATAATAACTGCCACAAAACATTTAAGGAGAAAAATGTAAGTCAGGGGTTAATTGATTTCCATGGTGGGGTAAGGAAGAAGAGAGGAGTAGGTGTGAAAAGGGTATGACCTAGTGAGAAAGTAGAAGCATGTGTGTATGAGTCCATGTTTGGGGGGTCATGTATCATCGTGCCGTACGTGTGGTAAATCAAGCTTCGAGGTATTGCGAAGTATACATTTGAATTCCTTCTTATCCCGTACTAAGGGTCTGTGGATGGGCTGTCAAACTCTACCGAGCTCATTTCGGCTATGGTTGTAACAAAATGGGGATGCACATTTTAATTGATGATACATGAATGGGGGAGGTATGTGGTTGCTGATATCTGTGCCTGTATTCCCTATCGACTATGTGTGTTATTACCTGAGGGTTGTAGAGATGAAGATAAAGGACACTTATGGAAAATGCAATGATATTCTATGTCAGGGAAATGTACATCTGTCGTTGAGGTTGTGTTCGGTATCTGTTGAGAGTCGTCTTCTTTGCGCTGTATTGCTCCTTAGGCATGAGCAAATAGCTTTGTCTGAGCCATCAGATTTACAAAAAATGTTGGGCTAGCGTGAGTTTAAAAGTACTAGGGAAACTGGGGATCCATGGCAAAGTTCATCAAGTGTCCATATTTAAAGTTGTCAAATCTTCTTCTTTGGTCAATCCGTTGTCTGTATACATCTCGTCTCGTCAGCTTCCTCGTCCAAGGGGTCTTTGTATCTTGGAGAAAAGCAGAAAAACAGGTGAAAGAAACGGACCGTATAATCGCATTTTCATCACATTCTGGTTTCTATCATTGGGTCATAAATCAAATCCAGGTTAATTACGGTTTCCTCACTCCTCAAGCTCATCACTTTTGTACTTTGTTTGCACCTCATCAAAGCCTGCCCGCATCTAAATATCACTCCAATAAATATAACAACACCCAAAATACATAGGAGAAACTTTCCAACATCCATTACGACTCCTTGAGCCCAGTCTCCCAAACCGGAGAACCAATTTCGCGGGTTCAACCATGACACCCAACCAGTCAGCTCATTACCTACAGCAGCAAGGGTGAGATTGTGTTTCCGACGAAATTCCCACTTCAATTGGAGAATATCGTCCATCTTTTGGTCTATGACCTCTACCGGATCCTCGGTGCTATTCGTGATATACGTGCAACACTTTATGCCAATGTAACACAATATCCGCCTGTTACTGCTGTAAGATAATTAAGAACCATCCTATGCTGAACTAGTTCTGTTTTATAAGCTTGAAGTTCTCTTCCAGTGTATCTAAACGTGTCATCATACATTTCAGTGATATTATCTAACAAATTGGCGAGTGCGGAAATGTATTTATAATTCATCACTCCTCGAGCGGTACGAGTGAAATCTAACGCTACCAGAACCTGAATCCCGGTGGATTCATGGATAAGATCAGAGGCCGGATGTTCTAACCTTTCTGACAGTTGTCTTTTAACCCGGTGCTCGTAGTGAGTGTGAGTATAAGGAGCTTGGGCACCACGGTGTATGTCCTTCATTTTGTCATGTGTAAAAGTCATCACTTCAGGCAATACTTTTCCAATATAACACAATCCTTCAGAGTTTGGGGCTAGCCACTTGTACGCCTTTCTCCCGCATATGAAATATGCGTCATCGGGGAGAACATAAGGGACGGAGTAGGACATGACCATGTTACAAACCTTCCAGGTGAAATCTCCTGACCCTAATTCTTCCATCTGCCTAATGCACGTATCAGTTTGTATGACATGTGCACAGTATCCTGGTGATACCTCTCCAACTCTAGTAATCCTATTTCCTAAGGTATATCGATACCGAAAAGATTTTCCTCTACTGGCTATGTGGCATACGAGCTCGGTATCTGTAGGCATTCTATCTGCTCTGTGTGAAAAGGTCATGGTAAGGTTGCTCCATGACACTTCCCAATTTCCCGGTTTTCTAGGATTGGAGATATTAAAACATAAGAGGGACCTATCCACATGGTATTGGTGGAGCTTCAAACTAGGAGGGCTGGAGATGTTAAACCTCCGGTCCACCGGTCTCCCACCACTTAGCTCAAGTACCTCCCCTAACGTTAAAGGAAATGGTACTAGCCCTGATTTGCTGTGACCCTGAGGTACTTGAGAGCATACCCAACAATCGGTCTTGTTTAATACGTTACCCACTAAGGAGTGATAGTCACTCAATGGATGCCGGTCCATATGGATATTAAAACTAGATTGGCATTTCTTTGTTACAGAGCCTACAGATACAACTTTCTTTTTGAACTAACATTCCTTCACAGTTGTTTACAAATAACATGGTTGTTAGATCGTGCCCGGTACTCGCCTTTGCTTGGTGATTGGGTTGCTATTGGAAATTTACACCTCCGTCTCAGTCATCAGGACCTTTCTGGATCCTTTCTCGACCTCACTGGTACTCTCACCGAAACAGACTGCTCTGGTCAACATCATGGTTAACGGGAAAATCCATGTCACAGTCTCTTGGGGCAAGTCCATCTTACAGGAGGAGAAAAGAAGAAATTTGTAAAGGGGGTATAAGAAAATCAGTTTGAGGGGGAGAGAACTCGTTACGATAATAAGTTCTCTCGTTTTGTTGTTCTTCTTGTTCTGCTGTCCTCTCAAAAGGTGCTGTCTCTTCAGTCTTCCGAATGAACCTTCTGGTGATGTAATCTTTCTTCCTAACTAGCGATCTTTCTGTGTGGAGCAAAAATCTGGCATTACCATTGGTTAACACTTAGGGGTGACATACCATCTTTAAATCATGGAAACATGAGTGAGGAGAGAGAGAAAATAAAAAAAACAAAAGAGATAGAGAACAATTCATGTGCATATATACATTACATAACCCGACAATAACCACCAATAAGAGAAGAGAAACAAAGCATTTTTAAACGTTGTCAACATTAAGAAAACATTGTCAGACTATTAGGCTGTCGTATCTACGTGTCTAATGGTTTCCTTGAGCAGTCCCTCCCCACCAGCACTTTCATTATTCCACTGTCTGTATCTGGCCAGAAATACATTGTGGCGGAGGTCATGCTGGGGTTTGGTAGACTTCTGCAAGGACCAAGTGGATATGCAATGTGTGAATTCTTACCACTACTAGTCAGAGATGGGGATAGAGAGAGGGAGAGAAAAACATTTTTCACAAATACATTTACAACTTTTCACCTGGTCATTCCTGTGTCTTTAGTGAATGACCTCCCAATTTATTAACCGTTACCTCAGGCTTACCATCAGTCCTAATGATCACCTTTCCTGACTATATATTATGGGTGTGGCCCAAAATTCTTCCTATATGATCCCTGCTTGTAATTTGGTGTGTCATAACTTTTGCTCATTTTCATGTCTAGGGGGTCTGATTTTATGTGGGCTGTTGCAGTTACTGGCATAATGCCCTTCTCTTTTGCACAGATCACAAATCCTTAAGTTCCTCCATGTGCCAATGGCCTGGGGTTTTGGTTGATTTGATGCCTCCTCAAACGCTCGGATGTTCATCATCATCAATCGTTTCCCCTGTACTTCCCTGATTCTTTGGATTTTATGATTATGGTGTTGTTTTTCTCTTGACCTACAATCTCTTGCAATGTGTCCCTTTTTATGACAACTGTAACAGACTTTCATATCTGGATTTCTCGCAGGGGTGTGTGGCTTTTGTTGGGGTGGTCTTGTGGTTTGGGCCTGAATATTTGCTGCCATTAACTTATCTTTTAGTGACTCTCTGTACCTGGTGCTATTCTGATCATGATTAATGACGGCCTCTCTTAGTGCGGCCACCGAGATCTCTCTCCAGTTTGGGTTGGTGGTCTGTACCCTTGTTTTTAATTCATCCTTTAAACCATTCATTAATACCTTAACCGCTATTCCTTTATGTTGTGCATTTGTCTTGATGTCTGCGATCCCAGTGTTCCTAGCCATTATTTGCAGTGCTCGATTGAAATAATTAGAAACATTTTCCTTTTCGTTTTGCCTTATGGAGAAAATTTCACTCCACTTGACAGTGGTTGGGAAATATATTCCTAACTGTCGGTTAATCTGCCTAATACATTCCTGATTGTGTTCCTCCATACAGGGTACCTCCATGTTTAATTTACAATCAGCAATGAATTTTTCAGGGTCAACCCTGGAGGGCAAACATGCCCTCAGCACTGTCCGCCACTCTTTGTTGGTGGGTTCTGTGGCGTTTCCTAGTTCTTTAATAAACCTTTGGCATTTGGCTAGATTTTTCCCAGGATCAGGAAATTCGGACATAATTGATCTCAATTCGGTCCGGGACAAGAGACAGCGCATTGCACTGTCCTTGACGGGAATGATTCCCTGATCGTCAGTCTTCCCATTGGGGACTGAGATCACCCTGGCCAGATCGAGCTCAGTTACATCATCTTGTGTTGGTCTTACAATATGGGGTACCTCTGTTTGTGCGTGATATGAAACATTGTACGTACCTGTGGACACGACCTCACCTGACCCTCCGTTAGGGGGTTCGATTATTACCTTTACCAATTTGGTCGCGTCCACCTGGATGGCTTTTGTGATGGTTGCTGGAAGAGGTGCTGACATCGTTCTGGGCTCACTGTCTTGTTTGTATTCCTGAGGGAGGTTTGACATGGGGGGCAACTTGCACAGGTTAATAGTTGTACATTCAACAGTATTACAATAATCATAGTTACATTTATTACACTTATTCTTATAATCTATATTACAGTTGCTAAGAGCGTTTTTATTGTTCCACTTTTGTGCTTTTCTCTCCGCAATCAATTCCTCTCCTGCTGCCATGTCTCTCCCCTCAAGATAAGAGTCAGAAAAGTCAATAGACTCTTTTTGTAATTCACTTTCCTGTTGCCATAACTGTAAATATTCATAATGTTTATTTTGTCTCTTCGTTGGTTCAACGAGACTTATCCTCCTCCTTAAATTTTGTAACACTACTGGACTGAAGCTACCTATTCTTGGGAATTTGTCCCTGTCTTGTACAGTCATTCTCTCCCATTCATCACATAAAACTTCAGCGTGATTTCCATATTTCTTACACATCACATATCGTGCCGACCCGATGGATCGGTTCTCTGAATCAACCCGAACCGAGGTTGATCGCCCCCTACCTGAACAAATGGCCCCCATAATCTGCAGGCGTTGCCTATTCCTCCTTGAATATCAAGGCTTTCAGCGAACCCTTACAAACAAACCAAGATGTCCTTGGGCAGGCCGGCGGTGGTGGTTTATCAAGTACCCCACTTACTTCTCGCCCACGTTGGCCTGTGCTGCAATCACTGTAGCCAGAGCTGCTGTACCCAACCTAGGGCCCCTGTGAACCTTTATTTACTGGGGCGCTTTCCCCAGCAAGTATCGGTTGTTGGATAGTTCCTGAGTGACCAGCGAACTTCCCTTCCCAAAAAATAAAAAATTACACAAATCACGTCAGAATGTACAAATAGCGTTTGTGACCACTTTACTCTGATGGTATTAGGTCAGATTACTAACTACAGCACACAATTACGTGCGGTCCAATCGTTCAGTACACGAGCACTACTTGTCATGTACTGAAAGATCAATGGAATCGATGTTTCCGGCCGCGATTCCTTCAGCGAGAGCTTGTATGGCCTATATGGGTTCTGCACCAACACCCCAGGCGTTGTGCCACTGGACTTTTATAGCGGACCTCTTTGTCTATTTTACCTGTTACCTTATGACCTCCTGGTCTGTTACCTTATGACCTCCTGGTCTGTTACCTTATGACCTCCTGGTCTGTTACCTTATGGTCCGCTATACTCTAATGCTCAAATATTATTTAACCAGAGATGCCTCCCTAGCCACCGTATATGTCACTTACACGTATGTCCCTCGACGAGTACTCGGCTTTTCCTTTTGGTTCCACCTTTTAAATTGTATAAACACACTCACTCAACACATGTACATTTTGTTTCTATATCTATTTCTGCGCAGAAATTGTCTTCAGGCCAAGAGTGTTACCAATTAGGAGCAGGATCTGTTAAACTAAATTTCAGATTTTCTAAAAATAGATTTGCGTTATTTACCGCGTCGCGTTATCTACCGCTGTGCGTTATCTACCGCTGTGCGTTAATTATCGCCTTTGCGTTACTTCACTTTATCACAACTTGAGCTACGTGGGCGTAACCGGACGCTACGTTGCGTAATGAACGCTGCGTGCGTCTGCCTTTTGGATTGCGTACGCTAGTCTTTGTTAGCGACACGTGTACGCAATGCAAAGGATCCACCGTAACACAATATACTTTTATCAATGTAAATGATCCCTGATCATCTACCGCAATCCACACTGACTGCCTTGTCTTCCAGACAAGCCGTGTGTTGTTCTATATTTTAACTATTACCTCTACTATTAAATAACAGCAAATCTCCTTTTAGCCCTTTCTATCAACTATAAAAATTGGCAAACAGGAATAGTGATATACGAAAAATGAAATACACAAGTGAAAAGAAATGCAGGTATGTATGCGTGCGTACGCAAGACAAAAGAAAAATAAACAGTTTTAAAAAGACACAAGCGTTTTGTTCTTACTTCCGGTTACCGGGTTCCTTCAGCACTCTTTATCTAAGCGAAGCAGACGCTTATCCCGCCAGCACTATGAGACAATCTCCCACCCTTTGCTGGGGGATAATGTCTGCTGATCTACCTAGTGCAGATGTGAGAAGTATAGGACGAGTCCCCAATTGACAATACTAAATTCCTTTGTCGTATAAACAACCCTTTATGAAGCTAAGAACACTGTACGCTGTTTACTTAAAAAGTACCGTAATGGTACGCTATCTGCGTAACGATCGCTCAGCCGTAGGCGAGACGCTCAAGCGTCACGTTCGCTCACGGCCCAGTGATCACAGGACACGTTATTGGTTATGTCTAGGGGAATGATTCGCTGTAGCGTAGCCTACGCTCGAGACCACGAGGAGGTCACCAGCGATGCAGACGCTCACAACACTATACCTTTATGTTAAAATCTTATACCAATGAAATACACTGAATACCTTAATGTGAGTACAGGGTGTAAGTGCAACCTTGTGTAACCTGACTATCTACAAAGCTGCTTGTGCGTCACCGACGCTCAAGTGAACACTTAACACTATAGAAAATACACAGATACTGGTTTAGGTTCCAAGGCCTATTAACTGTATTATATCTAATATACTTGTAAAAGGGGATAACAGTACATATGATACACTACAATATAACAAAGACTTCCTAACCACAGAACTAAACAATAAATACAAAAAGACAATACTACACTGACCTAAATGCAATACAATACAATACTATAATACTATGAGAGATATAAGAGAAAAGAAGAGAGAGAGAGAGAGAGAGAGACGGAGAGAGATGAGAGAAATTGGCTCACAGAAAGACAATGATTACGGAGAGAAACTTACGCACAAGGGTAACGATCGCAAGCGCCTCTGGACAGCCAGCTTCCCGATTATCAGCAATGATAACAGTTTGAAGAGAAGTGAAGGCTGGATGTCACAGGCCCGTCTTTTATGCTACTCACACAATGCAATCTAATGGTCCCTACAGTCTCACTGTCCATTGGACGCAGGAACTCGGCTTCGCATTATAACAAAGGTCACAAGTTGATTCATATCAGTGGCCCTGGTTATGCAAAACAATGGGTGATAACTAACACATTCCTGTCTTCTGGAGGGGGTATTGTTTGGCGAATACAAAACAGAATCCTGTCTGGGTTTTGTTCTATATTCATGATGTCCACTTTCAGTTGAGACAATGACATCTCAGCCCTCATTCTCCTGTATACAAATCCAGCCCCATTTGTAAACACAGGTGTTGGCCCTCCTCATTGAGTCTCAAAAGCTCAGTGTAATTAAAGACTATTGTACTCCGTCTGCGGGAAAGATACTGATTTGGAGTACAATTGATCTTCAATTACTATTCCTGTGTTTACCTTATGCATGTGTAGATATGAGGCCCTCTTAACATGCAAACTATTGTTTGGGGGATCTCTGAGGTCAAAGAGACATTTGAGACCTACTGATGCCTGTCTCCAACTGTTCAGATGCATGACTAAGTAAGAACAAATAATAATAAATAAATGGACATAACTTCTTATGTCCATAACTATTCGCACGAGCAATTAATCTGCTCCAAACCAACACCGGAATATTGCTATTTAAATACTCTTCCGATAGGTACCAAACACCACTGTCTGACTCCTGTTAGACCCTTCGCACAATACAAAGAGGGATTCCTCCGTTCAGGGACATTCTATATTAACCAAACTTTCAGAATCTATCAAAGGGACCATAATCTATAAACTACATTAATTGTGAAAATATGTAACGAATGAGTCGCACGCTACGACTACGTAAACTCTACCGTAAATACGCATACCGCGCCTGTGAGTGCACGCTATTGCGGGTATGCGCCTCCACGGGAGAGCGCACGCACGCGCAGCGCGGACCAGTGTGCGGTGCAAATATGGCAACGTGCATAGAGACATTTTTCTGACTTCGACAAATGATATTGATGGGGCATTATACAGTAACACAAGGGGATGTATCCGGGTGATGACTGGAGAGGTGACTTCTGGGAATGTGGCATTATACAGTAACACCAGGGGATGTGTCCGGGTGATGACTGGAGAGGTTACTGCTGGAAATGGGACATTATACAGTAACACCAGGGGATGTGTATGGGTGATGACTGGAGAGGTGACTGCTGGGAATGGTACATTATACAATAACACCAGGGGACGTGTCTGGGTGATGACTGGAGAGGTGACTGCTGGGAATGTGGCATTATACAGTAACACCAGGGGATGTGTCCGGGTGATGACTGGAGTGGTGACTGCTGGGAATGGGGCATTATACAATAACACCGGGGGACGTGTCTGGGTGATGACTGGAGAGGTGACTGCCGGGAATGGGACATTATACAGTAACACCAGGGGATGTGTATGGGTGATGACTGGAGAGGTGACTGCTGGGAATGGTACATTATACAGTAACACCAGAGGACGTGTCTGGGTGATGACTGGAGAGGTGACTGCTGGAAAAAGGGCATTGTACAGTAACACCAGGGGATGTGTCTGGGTGATGACTGTATCACTGTGTGTGTCCAGTGTCTATAAGGTGTCAGGATGTCACTGTCTATGTCTCCATGCAGGAGGAGGAGTATATAGAGGAACACAGGGGTCTGTACAAGGACGTGATGATGGAGAATCACCGGCCCCTCACATCACTGGGTAAGAGGAGACTGTCATGTATTGTACAGGGGAGAGCAGGTATGGGTGCCCCTATATACACACATCATCTGATAATCACATAAATACACTGTACTCAGTCACTGTGTGTCTCCTACACATGGGCCCAGTAACAGAGATACCCCAGAGAGTTGTCCCCGTCCTCTGTATTCCCAGGATTGTACAGAGGAGAATCACATGATCCCATAGGAGGATCAGGTAGGTGGGATTTAGGGTCTCCTCAATATACCAAAGTGACTATCACTATATGATCTGTAGAGGAGCTGTGTGTCTCATACACTGATATTATAATGTTTCACCTCAGTTTAATCTGACTGTATGCAAATATCATTATAGTGTTTTTTTTTCTTTTTAGGTACAACGTCTGTCTGATATTAAAACAGAAGATATAGAGGGAGAAGAAGAGACGTATGTGACTGATATAAAGGCAGAAGATATGGTGGGAGAAGAAGAGACGTATGTGACTGATATAAAGACAGAAGATATAGAGGGAGAAGAAGAGACATATGTGACTGATATAAAGGCAGAAGATACAGAGGAAGAAAAAGAGACGTATGTGACTGATATAAAGACAGAAGATATAGAGGGAGAAGAAGAGACGTATGTGACTGATATAAAGGCAGAAGATATAGAGGGAGAAGAAGAGACATATGTGACTGATATAAAGGCAGAAGATACAGAAGAAGAAAAAGAGACGTATGTGACTGATATAAAGACAGAAGATATAGAGGGAGAAGAAGAGACGTATGTGACTGATATAAAGGCAGAAGATATAGAGGGAGAAGAAGAGACGTATGTGACTGATATAAAGGCAGAAGATACAGAGGGAGAAGAAGAGACGTATGTGAGGGGTGATCAGCAGTGTAAGGAGGAGGAGATCTCTACAGATATCAGCACAGGTGAGTAATAAACACTTATTACAGAACAGAGTTACATATTCTCCTTCCTCAGTCACTACAACAATCTCTTATCCTACACCCTCCTCTGTCAGTACAAACTAATGAGGGAACTGTATCTGCCCTGTGAGGGAGTCAGGAGGCATCAGCCCTTATTATACTCCTGCTCTCCCCTAACATCATGTCACTGTGTGTTACCAGCCCAGAGATCTGACCAGTCTCCTCCCCACACTCTCTGGTGTATCTCATACATCAGGACCCATCAGCCCCTATTATACTCCTGCTCTCCCCCTCACATCATGTCACTGTGTGTTACCAGCCCAGAGATGTGACCAGTCTCCTCCCCACACTCTCTGGTGTATCTCATACATCAGTAGCCATCAGCCCCTATTATACTCCTGCTCTCCCCCTCACATCATGTCACTGTGTGTTACCCGCACAGAGATCTGACCAGTCTCCTCCCCACACTCTCTGGTGTATCTCATACATCAGGAGCCAGAAGCCCTTATTATGCACCTGCTCTCCCCCTCACATCATGTCACTGTGTGTTACCAGCCCAGAGATCTGACCAGTCTCCTCCCCACACTCTCTGGTGTATCTCATACATCAGGAGCCATCAGCCCCTGTTATACTCATGCTCTC
The DNA here is from genome assembly GCF_028390025.1 of Pseudophryne corroboree. NCBI lineage: Eukaryota > Metazoa > Chordata > Amphibia > Anura > Myobatrachidae > Pseudophryne > Pseudophryne corroboree. The sequence continues at coordinate 1,953,963 of NW_026967509.1, read as the reverse complement.
CCCCTCACATCATGTCACTGTGTGTCACCAGCCCAGAGATCTGACCAGTCTCCTCCCCACACTCTCTGGTGTATCTCATACATCAGGAGCCATCAGCCCCTATTATACTCCTGCTCTCCCCCTCACATCATGTCACCGTGTGTTACTAGCCCAGAGATCTGACCAGTCTCCTCCCCACACTCTCTGGTGTATCTCATACATCAGGAGCCATCAGCCCCTATTATACTCCTGCTCTCCCCCTTCACATCATGTCACTGTGTGTTACCAGCCCAGAGATGTGACCAGTCTCCTCCCACACTCTCTGGTGTATCTCATACATCAGGAGTTATCAGCCCCTATTATACTCCTGCTCTCCCCCTCACATCATGTCACTGTGTGTTTCCAGCCTAGAGATCTGACCAGTCTCCTCCCCACACTCTCTGGTGTATCTCATACATCAGGAGCCATCAGCCCCTATTATACTCCTGCTCTCCCCCTCACATCATGTCACTGTGTGTTTCCAGCCTAGAGATCTGACCAGTCTCCTCCCCACACTCTCTGGTGTATCTCATACATCAGGAGCCATCAGCCCCTATTATAGTCCTGCTCTCCCCCTCACATGATGTCACTGTGTGTTACCAGCCCAGAGATCTGACCAGTCTCCTCCCCATACTCTCTGGTGTATCTCATACATCAGGAGCCATCAGCCCCTGTTATACCCATGCTCTCCCCCTCACATCATGTCACTGTGTGTCACCAGCCCAGAGATCTGACCAGTCTCCTCCCCACACTCTCTGGTGTATCTCATACATCAGAGCCATCAGCCCCTATTATACTCCTGCTCTCCCCCTCACATCATGTCACTGTGTGTCACCAGCCCAGAGATCTGACCAGTCTCCTCCCCACACTTTCTGGTGTATATCATACATGAGGACCCATCAGCCCCTATTATTCTCCTGCTCTCCCCCTCACATCATGTCACTGTGTGTTACCCGCACAGAGATTTGACCAGTCTCCTCCCCACACTCTCTGGTGTATCTCATACATCAGGAGCCATAAGCCCTTATTATGCACCTGCTCTCCCCCTCACATCATGTCACTTTGTGTTACCAGCCCAGAGATCTGACCAGTCTCCTCCCCACACTCTCTGGTGTGTCTCATACATCAGGAGCCAGCAGCCCCTATTATACTCCTGCTCTCCCCCTCACATCATGTCACTATGTGTTACCAGCCCAGAGATCTGACCAGTCTCCTCCCCACACTCTCTGGTGTATCTCATACATCAGGAGCCATCAGCCCCTATTATACTCCTGCTCTCCCCCTCACATCATGTCACTGTGTGTTACCAGCCCAGAGATCTGACCAGTCTCCTCCCCACACTCTCTGGTGTATCTCATACATCAGGAGCCATCAGCCCCTATTATACTCCTGCTCTCCCCCTCACATCATGTCACTGTGTGTTACCAGCCCAGAGATCTGACCAGTCTCCTCCCCACACTCTCTGGTGTATCTCATACATCAGGAGCCATCAGCTCCTATTATACTCCTGCTCTCCCCCTCACATCATGTCACTGTGTGTATCCAGCCTTGAGATCTGACCAGTCTCCTCCCCACACTCTCTGGTGTATCTCATACATCAGGAGCCATCAGCCCCTATTATACTCCTGCTCTCCTCACATCATGTCACTGTGTGTGTTACCAGCCCAGAGATCTGACAAGTCTCCTCCCCACACTCTCTGGTGTATCTCATACATCAGGAGCCATCAGCCACTATTATACGCCTGCACTCCCCCTCACATCATGTCACTGTGTTTATCCAGCCTTGAGATCTGACCAGTCTCCTCCCCACTCTCTCTGGTGTATCTCATATATCAGGAGACATCAGCCCCTATTATACTCCTGCTCTCCCCCTCATATCATGTCACTGTGTGTTACCAGCCCAGAGATCTGACCAGTCTCCTCCCCACACTCTCTGGTGTATCTCATACATCAGGAGCCATCAGCCCCTATTATACTCCTGCTCTCCTCACATCATGTCACTGTGTGTGTTACCAGCCCAGAGATCTGACCAGTCTCCTCCCCACACTCTCTGGTGTATCTCATACATCAGAAGCCAGCAGCCCCTATTATACTCCTGCTCTCCCCCTCACATCATATCACTGTGTGTTACAGGACGATAGTATAAGGTATATAGTTACGGGAAGAGAAGCATCACATAAATGTCCTGTAAGTCAGAGCAGTATGGACAGTAGATCAATGTTTCCATCAGTAGTTACTGGAGAAGCATCTCCGAGTATTCTCAGACAGAGGGTTTGCCAGGAAAGCAATGGGATTATGGCAGAGGTGGGAAAGCTGATATATTGTGTAGAGAGAGTCACCTCAAGCGTTCCATGTATCAGGCTAGGAGTATACAGTGGCCGAATAGCTGAGACTGAGGCAGGATATTCCAAGGGACTGGTCCCTACATCAGGAAGTCTTCCAGCTACTGATAGAAAGATTTGGGCTTCTTCAAGTAGACATTATGGCAGCAGCTCATGTCACCTGTAGTAATCCCACATGATCTCTCAGTGTTAGTTATACTCCAGTCCAATCATCCTAGTTTAAAAATAAAATAAAATAAATATAACCGCAATGCTTACATGTAATAATGTCATTTATATAATTATATAGTGTACCATGGGACACCCTGGGTCTCGTCTACTCATTTTATAGTAAACAGACATTTTTCATTATAATCTTTACAAGATTAATGTTACAGGAAAATGTCACATTTCCATAATGTATTTTATTTCCAGCAGATGGACACACAAGCAGGAATATCTCAGAAGGACATCTAATGTTATCCCCGGATTGTGACATAAAAGATAATGACAGTAGACCGGATTCTCCAGGAGCTAACCCCATTACCCCAATTATACATCCAACTCTATTTGCTGATTCTGGGAAATGTTCTCCTGATCACTCTGATATTGATGCATCTGTTACAGCTCTGACAGTAGATACAGAGTTTCCCTGTTCTATAGATGCCAAATGTTTTACACAGAACACAAAGCTTATTACCCATCAGACAACTAAGGCAGGACAGAGGCCATTTCCATGTTCTGAGTGTGGGAAATGTTTTACATACAAATCACTTCTTGTAAGACATGAGAGAAGTCACACAGGTGAGAAGCCATTTCCATGTTCTGAGTGTGGAAAATCTTTTATACAAAAATCAGCTCTTGTTATACATGAGAGAAGTCACACAGGTGAGAAACCATTTCCATGTTCCGAGTGTGGGAAATGTTTTACACTGAAATCACATCTTCTTAGACATGTGAAAATCCATACAGGTGATAGGCCATTTCCATGTTCTGAGTGTGGGAAATGTTTTATAGATAAGTCACATCTTGTTAGACATGAGAGAAGTCATATAGGTGAGAAACAATTTCCATGTTCTGAGTGTGGGAAATGTTTTCTAGAGAAATCCCATCTTGTTACACATGAGAGAAAACACACCGGTGAGAAACCATTTCAATGTTCTGAGTGTGGGAAATGTTTTGGACAGAAATCATATCTTGTTACACATCACAGAAGTCACACAGGTGAGAAGCCATTTCCATGTTCTGAGTGTGGGAAATGTTTTATACATAAGTCACAACTTGTTACACATGAGAGAAAACACACCGGTGAGAAACCATTTCAATGTTCTGAGTGTGGGAAATGTTTTGGACAGAAATCATATCTTGTTACACATCACAGAAGTCACACAGGTGAGAAGCCATTTCCATGTTCTGAGTGTGGGAAATGTTTTATACATAAGTCACAACTTGTTAGACATGAGATAAGTCATACAGGTGAAGAACCATTTCCATGTTCTGAGTGTGGGAAATGTTTTATAGTTAAGTCACAACTTATTAGACATGAGAGACATCACACAGGTGAGAAGCCATTTCCATGTTCTGAGTGTGGGAAATGTTTTGTACAGAAATCAGAACTTGTTACACATGGGAGAATACACACAGGTGAGAAACCATTTCCATGTTCTGAGTGTGGGAAATGTTTTATACAAAAATCAAATCTTGTTCGACATGAGAGAAGTCACACCTACAAAGGGCAAGGCGTTACCAACCAACATGGGGGAAGCTTTCTCTCTGACCTCTCATTACACTACGTATCCTGATCCCGGCTCTATGTGACCTCTCACATCTATCACTTGTGTCACATTACATCTGATACCTGTAGTTTTATGTTTCTGTTGTTTCCCTGTTACCTGTTCTGTAAGATCACCTGCTCTCATTGTGTGGATGGGGGAGGGGGGGGGTCACTTTCTAGCATGAGTGGTAGTTTCTGGAACTGGATTGCCCAGAGGAGTGTGGGAGTACCATCCTGGAGGTGACGGGGGTGAGCGCTTATTACCTAATAATAGGGATACGATCTGACTGTCATGTCCCTGCTACACCTCCGCTCTGCCTAATAATGAGTGCCACTTTATATACGGGCAACTGTGCCAGTGTCACCCCACGTCTGTATCTCACAAGCTGTCACATAAGCCCCTATATCTGTTGTAGATGCAATAATCAGCCTTGGGCACAATTATATATATAAGTGAATTTGTGGCAGTACTCCCACGACATGAGTTAAAGTCCGGTACCCGTGCAGCGACGAAGCAATGGGCGGCACTCAGGTCACAGAAAATACAAACAGACATACCTTATATCCCCCCTCATGTGCAATGAATTTCGGCGTGGTTGCAGCGTTCTGACGCCCATAGATGACGTCATCATGCCGCCCCGCCTACCGGAGATTTCATAATAGATACAAACTGAAACATAGAAACAAGAATTGTTATACACAAAACAATTTAAACAAACCAGGAACAAGTACAGATGCCATGTAATAAATACAGATCATATATGTAGATACACACTTCTAGGTGATTATGAATATAAAGGTTGCTGACCAGATCTATACATCATTATAAAAAGCAATGAAGACCAAGAGACTTGTTAAGACATCAGATCTGACTAGCCAGTCACGTAAATTACAACCTCTCGTGTATGTGGGCATGATGGTTGTTCCCATAAGATTCAGATCCTTGTCAGTCTCTACCATGGGCCACAGGGATTTGGTAGTTTTGGCAATTGCCCTCCTGTTAACATTATAGTGATTAACCCATGGAAACCGGGTGCTGACAATTTTTTTCTCTTTTTTGGCCAATAAAGTATCCCGATTCATATTGAGAGCTTTGTTCTTAGCGCAAACAACGTTTCAAGAGGGAATCCCCTCTGTCTAAATTTGCTAATCATGTTGTCAATTTGTATGGTAGCTTTGGATTTATCACTGCAAATCCTCACCGCCCGCAGGAACTGAGAATAGGGTAAACCCAATTTGCATGAGAGGGGGTGAAAACTTTCAAAGTGAAGCAGCGTATTGCGGTCAGTGATTTTGTGATACAGGTCGGTGGATAAAATGCCCTCCTTACACTGTACTAGTACATCAAGGAAATTGACACACTCTTTGCTGATATTAAAGGTAAATTTGATTGGATGTTCCGTAGAGTTATGAAAATTCATAAATTCCCGGAACATCTCTGACTGTGACCAAATGACAAACACGTCATCTATGTACCGTACGTACATGATGATGGATTCCGAGACAGATCTGTCACTGAAAAAGATATTTTGCTCTGCAGAGAACATGTAAGCATTTGCATAGGACGGGGCCACAGGGGACCCCATTGCACAACCTGCTGTCTGCAGGTAAAACCTGCCATCAAAAACGAAATAATTATATGTTAGCATCATAGTTAGAAGATCTAGTACAAACTCAATATCTGGACCAACATATAATGGGTTGCCTGTCAGTAATTTTTGTACAGCGCATATACCAGCCTCACTGGGAATGACGGTGTACAGACTGGCAATATCTATACTGCATACAATATAGGAATGTTCTAATTGGACAATCTGGAATCGCGCAACAAACCAAAAATGAAGCAGCCCAGAGGTAAAACAAACCCCGCGGAGTCTTTCTCCAGATAACGCCAAAGTAACAAGGGTATATATGGCTGGTGGGGATGTATTACCTCAGGCGCTAATGATGAGCGTAACTTATTAGAGTGACTAAGTGAAATCACAAATCCAGCATAATAGTGAACAAGGTGAAGCAATAAAATAATTTCTTATCTTGAAAATAGATAGCCAGGAGTAATTTTTCCTCAATGAATATATTTCAATTCACAGGTTCACATGTGAAAAAGAGAAAAGGAATATCATGTGTAGCACAGTAACAACACTTTTTAATACTGATATACAAACATGACATAGATGTGCAAATATAACAAGAAAGGACTAGCACAGTCTCTGTATGAGGGGAGTCAGAAAAATTACCAGCAGGTCTGAGAACCAATTAAATAGTTCTTAAAATGTACAATCGCCTCTCCGGATAAGCTGACCGGACTCCGTTCTTGGCAAAAGTTCTGCAACCCAAATGTATCACAGAAGCTGCAAGGTCCACTGCTGATCCCTCAATAACCAACGCCTTTCCACCTGCTCTGTTGCAGGTCTTTTTCAAGGTGAGATGAGGGGCAGTCTGATGATCCAGAATTTAAACATGTTCAACCAATCCTCGTTTTTGTGCAATTATTTTGAACAGCTGTGTGTTCCCATAGTTACAATCTCCTCCAATCATATTAAGGGGCTGATCACGATTGCGTCGTGTCACTTCCGGGGAGGCTGTGGAGGCCAATCACATCTATCGAAAGGACTATTTCTTTCCCTTATTGGTAGTCTAGTCCCCGCTTCCGCCAACCTCCCCAGTGCATGTTCGCCAACTGGAAGTCTCGGGCACCGGCTTCCGTCAGCCCCGCCGATGGTATCCATGGTGAACTGAGGCTGGATGATACCGGCCATTCACTTCCGCCCGCCTTGTTGCGCCAACCAAGGCCGGAAGGGCTGTGGTTTAGATGATCCCTGCTTCCGCCAACCATTCTGGGAGCAGGATTGCCAACCAAACCCGGAAGTGCCTCTTCACAATCATATCAGCCCTCATAGAACATACTTCCAAAATTAAAAAGGGGACTGTAAGAGAGTTTCTTCTTGGCTTCTGTCCAGATAGGCTAGAATTTAAAAGACAAACATAAATATCCAGAAATAAATGCATAAAAATACATTTTATTAAAAAATTATAAAAACCATTTAAATTCAAAATCATTATTCAGTCCAGATGGGTGTAGTGTATTAAATTCATATATAACCTGCATTTCATTTTTCGCTAAAAACGACATATTATCCCTTTGTCTGTTGGTGCATTTAATTAATTTAAAACCCGCAAATCTAATGATGTGGTTTAGAGATTTGTTGTGATGGATTTTAAAGTGGTTAGACAGAGCGTGTGTAGTCAATCCATTTTTTTTTTATATTTCTGCAATGTTCGCTTATTCGTACTTTGAGTGGTTTGGTGGTACGGCCAATATAAAATAAATGACGAGCACTCAATAAAATATAAAACATTCTTAACATTGAAGGGGTGAAAAGAAAAGGATCAGTTTCTTTGGGTGCACTCACTCCCACCAACAGAAGTAACAGGAATTCTTCTTCTTATTTTTTTCAACTTAATATTGGATCTGTGTCCTTATACACTTTTTATATATATATGTAAAAACACTTAATTCTCAGTACTTCCCAATACCCATATGGAATGTTTCAACTTTATTAATATCCCATATGAAGTATTAAGACCCTTAGATTGGGCCGTAAACAGTGAAATATAAACTTGATAAAAGATAGTATAGACGTGAATCAGAAAAAGAAGAACAAAGCAAAAGAAAAAGGTTTGTTTTGTTCCAGTGCCAAATAATAAAGAAAATTTAAAAACTAAGCCGTGTGCCGCTCCTTATTGGTTTTATACTTAATATCTGGATTATATTCCACTACTATATTCCACTACTGTGTTCCTCAAACAAAAATAGTTGAGGTATATACGTGTATATTGTATATAGACAACCCCTGGCTTTTATTAGTGAGTCTGCCACAGTTAGTCTGATTATTTAGTAAGGAAAGAATTTCAATTCCAACTTCACTTTTGTGTTTCTCTCCTGCCACAAGTGATGGTTACTACTGAGTGCTACATGTAGCAATTTTAGTACACAGCAGAATGTTATGCCGATACAATTGTTGCTTTATTCCACAGGATGTCTTTCTATTTTAGAGTCTTACCATCATTTCAATTAGAGGTCTGCAGTACCTCATTACAAATTAGACATACTGGTAACAGGTTTTTAATCCTTATTATGGGCAAGAGGAAACAGTCAAGAAATTTTTCTTATATAGCGTCCTTACTACATACACGTATACATATAACGTTGTTACTTATACCATGTCACTACCCAGACTGGTGATGTAATTGCAGATTAATCAAGTGTAAGCCATTCATAGAGGGATTCTATTCCACTACCTCAATTAATTCAGTAAACGTTTGTTATTATCTGCCCCTCTAGGGGAGGTAATGCCTTTATATATAACTTGTGTCAAGTCATGTATATATAAAGTTCATGCTGATGGCAACCATTATCCTAATACATATATTTTGGTATACAGTGAGTGTAATTCTAATCTCAGTTGTCAGATATTTCCTATATAGTGTCCTTACTGTATACACATATAATATAACGTTATTGCTTATGCCATGTCGCCTCACAGGCTGATGTCACAGTTACAGATTAATCATGTGTGAACCATTCAAAGAGGGGTTTAATTGCATTCCCTTATTTGATTTATCAAACGTTTATTGTTATGTATCCCTCTGAGAGAGGTGATGCTTTAATCTATAGCTTATGTTGATTCATGCATATAATAGACTCATGCCACTTGCAGCTATTCCCCAGACACATACATTCTAATACACAGTCAATGTATTTCTAATCTCCACCTTCAGGTGCCACAAATTTAGTGCACCACTGACATATTCCTAATTATGACTGCTATATATCATATGTCTATAGAAAGACTGGCATTGTTTGTGTTGCGGGCTGCCGTATATCTCAGCACCGCACTGTGCTCGTCAATGTCTAGATATACATCGGTATGCTGCTAGCATGTGTCCTATCTGGCAGGTAACATAATGGAATATAATTTCATCTGATAATTGATTTATACATTTGTTTTCCTAGCGGCGCACGGCTATTTCCCTATGCGCATTTCACTCTGTACTCGAGCTTCGTCAGAGTGAAATGCGCATAGGGAAATAGCCGTGCGCCGCTAGGAAAACAAATGTATAAATCAATTATCAGATGAAATTATATTCCATTATGTTACCTGCCAGATAGGACACATGCTAGCAGCATACCGATGTATATCTAGACATTGACGAGCACAGTGCGGTGCTGAGATATACGGCAGCCCGCAACACAAACAATGCCAGTCTTTCTATAGACATATGATATATAGCAGTCATAATTAGGAATATGTCAGTGGTGCACTAAATTTGTGGCACCTGAAGGTGGAGATTAGAAATACATTGACTGTGTATTAGAATGTATGTGTCTGGGGAATAGCTGCAAGTGGCATGAGTCTATTATATGCATGAATCAACATAAGCTATAGATTAAAGCATCACCTCTCTCAGAGGGATACATAACAATAAACGTTTGATAAATCAAATAAGGGAATGCAATTAAACCCCTCTTTGAATGGTTCACACATGATTAATCTGTAACTGTGACATCAGCCTGTGAGGCGACATGGCATAAGCAATAACGTTATATTATATGTGTATACAGTAAGGACACTATATAGGAAATATCTGACAACTGAGATTAGAATTACACTCACTGTATACCAAAATATATGTATTAGGATAATGGTTGCCATCAGCATGAACTTTATATATACATGACTTGACACAAGTTATATATAAAGGCATTACCTCCCCTAGAGGGGCAGATAATAACAAACGTTTACTGAATTAATTGAGGTAGTGGAATAGAATCCCTCTATGAATGGCTTACACTTGATTAATCTGCAATTACATCACCAGTCTGGGTAGTGACATGGTATAAGTAACAACGTTATATGTATACGTGTATGTAGTAAGGACGCTATATAAGAAAAATTTCTTGACTGTTTCCTCTTGCCCATAATAAGGATTAAAAACCTGTTACCAGTATGTCTAATTTGTAATGAGGTACTGCAGACCTCTAATTGAAATGATGGTAAGACTCTAAAATAGAAAGACATCCTGTGGAATAAAGCAACAATTGTATCGGCATAACATTCTGCTGTGTACTAAAATTGCTACATGTAGCACTCAGTAGTAACCATCACTTGTGGCAGGAGAGAAACACAAAAGTGAAGTTGGAATTGAAATTCTTTCCTTACTAAATAATCAGACTAACTGTGGCAGACTCACTAATAAAAGCCAGGGGTTGTCTATATACAATATACACGTATATACCTCAACTATTTTTGTTTGAGGAACACAGTAGTGGAATATAGTAGTGGAATATAATCCAGATATTAAGTATAAAACCAATAAGGAGCGGCACACGGCTTAGTTTTTAAATTTTCTTTATTATTTGGCACTGGAACAAAACAAACCTTTTTCTTTTGCTTTGTTCTTCTTTTTCTGATTCACGTCTATACTATCTTTTATCAAGTTTATATTTCACTGTTTACGGCCCAATCTAAGGGTCTTAATACTTCATATGGGATATTAATAAAGTTGAAACATTCCATATGGGTATTGGGAAGTACTGAGAATTAAGTGTTTTTACATATATATATAAAAAGTGTATAAGGACACAGATCCAATATTAAGTTGAAAAAAATAAGAAGAAGAATTCCTGTTACTTCTGTTGGTGGGAGTGAGTGCACCCAAAGAAACTGATCCTTTTCTTTTCACCCCTTCTGTACTATTTTATGATCAGTGGGTAGCACCGACCTAAAAATTTATAACTGTATCATACACAATTATAGAGAGATCATACTCCTACAAATACTATTCAATTTATAATCAAGCTGGTGCGGGACTTCTTTGTTGTCTCTCCACATTCTTAACATTACAAGTTATATAATCATGTATTTTGGCAGTTTTCCCATTAATGCATATTGAATCTAATTTCTTGGAACCGTCATTTTTATTTCCCTACACCCGATGCAAATCCCGCATCGGTGAAACCCTTTTGTTAAAATCCTGCCTTCTCACCTTTTTGGTGGGAGATATCTTCTTACCAAGGAGTTTTTCAGATTCAGGGCTTTTTTATAAATAAAAATAGGGTGGTCTGGAATTACATCCCCAACTATTGGGTCCTTTTTTAGCATGTTCCAAGTTTTTCTAAAAGACCTTTCTAATAACTTATGTTGTGTGTTAAAACTTGTAATAAAAGCCCATTCATAATTTCCTTTCTTATGATGTTTTATATCATTACCTAAGAGTTTTTCTGTCCAGTACCTCTACATCACCCAGTGCTTGCTCAATTCTCTTACTGTCATAGCCACTTTTTTCCAATCTACACTTTAACTCCTTAGCTTGTTGTTGATAAGACTGTTACAATCACTTACCCTTATAATTCTGTGAACAGGGATGATTTCCTGGGGGTTAATTTATATTTCTCTGACGTCCTAAGTGGATGCTGGGACTCCATAAGGACCATGGGGAATAGCGGCTCCGCAGGAGACTGGGCACAACTAAAGAAAGCTTTAGGACTTCCTGGTATGCACTGGCTCCTCCCACTATGACCCTCCTCCAGACCTCAGTTAGAATCTTGTGCCCGGCCGAGCTGGATGCACACTAGGGGCTCTCCTGAGCTCCTAGAAAGAAAGTATATTTTAATTTTTTTATTTTACAGTGAGATCTGCTGGCAACAGACTCACTGCGGCGAGGGACTAAGAGGAGAAGAAGCAAATCTACCTGCTTGCAGCTAGCTTGGGCTTCTTAGGCTACTGGACACCATTAGCTCCAGAGGGATCGAACACAGGACCCGACCTCGATCGTTCGGTCCAGGAGCCGCGCTGCCATCCCCCTTACAGCCAGAAGCAAGAAGATGGTCCGGAAAATCGGCGGCAGAAGACTTCGGTCTTCAACAAGGTAGCGCACAGCACTGCAGCTGTGCGCCATTGCTCCTCATGCACACCTCACACTCCGGTCACTGATGGGTGCAGGGCGCTGAGTGGGGGGGGGGCGCCCTGAGCAGCAATATAAACACCTTGGCTGGCAATCATCACAATATATAGTCCCAGAGGCTATATATGTGATAAATTACCCCTGCCAGAATTCCTGAAAAAAGCAGGAGAAGTCAACTGAAAAAGGGGTGAGGCTATCTCCATCAGCACACTGGCGCCATTTTTCCCGCACAGCTCCACTGCAAGGATCGCTCCCTGGCTCTCCCCTGCAGTATCAAGCTACAAAGGGTAAAAAAGAGAGGGGGGGGCACTAAATTTAGGCGCAGTATAATTTATATAGCAGCTATAAGGGGAAATAATTCAGTTAATCCCTGTATTATTATAGCGCTCTGGTGTGTGCTGGCATACTCTCTCTGTCTCCCCAATGGGCTTTGTGGGGTCCTGTCCTCAGTCAGAGCATTCCCTGTGTGTGTGCGGTGTGTCGGTACGGCTGTGTCGACATGTTTGATGAGGAGGCTTATGTGGAGGCGGAGCAGATGCCGATAAATGTGGTGTCACCCCCTGCGGGGCAGACACCTGAGTGGATGGACTTGTGGAAGAAATTACGTGAAAGTGTCAACTCCTTACATAAAAAGTTTGACGACATACCAAATATGGGACAGCTGGCTTCTCAGCTCGTGCCTGCCCAAGCGTCTCAAAGGCCATCAGGGGCCCGCTACCTCAGATGGCAGACACAGATGTCAACACGTATACTGATACCAGTGTCGACGACGAGGAGACTAATGTAATGTCCAGTAGGGCCACTCGTTACATGATTGAGGCTATGAAAAATGTGTTGCACATTTCTGATCTTACCCCAGGTACCACAAAAAAGGGTATTATGTTTGGGGAGAAAAAACTACCAGTGGTTTTTCCCCCATCTGAGGAGTTAAATGAAGTGTGTGAAGAAGCGTGGGCTTCCCCCGATAAGAAACTGGTAATTTCTAAAAGATTACTAATGGCGTACCCTTTCCCGCCAGAGGATAGGTCACGTTGGGAAACACCCCCGAGGGTGGATAAAGCGCTCACACGCTTGTCAAAAAAGGTGGCACTACCGTCTCCGGATACGGCCGCCCTAAAGGAACCTGCTGATAGAAAGCAGGAGACGATCCTGAAGTCTGTATATACACACTCAGGCATTATACTGAGACCAGCTATTGCTTCAGCCTGGATGTGCAGTGCTGCAGCTGCGTGGTCAGATTCCCTGTCGGAGAATATTGACACCCTAGACAGGGACACTATATTGCTAACCGTAGAGCATATTAAAGATGCAGTTTTATGACTTCCGGTTCCGGCTCCCATGTGATCGGGAGCTCGGCGTGTGAGCTCCGTTGCAACCCCTGCCAGCACAGCAAGCAGAGCCGCATTCGCGGTCACAAACCCGGCGATTCCCGCAGCCTCAGCGAGGGGAAGGTCTCCTACATCATATGGAGAAGTTCCTCACTCCATCAATGCCGGCAAAGCAGCAAAGATCTCGCTCTGAGCGGCGCAGAGCAGAATCCAACATGGCCGCCGCACCAGACACGCAGGAATGCCCGCAGCTAGAGGATGGGTCCCGGCCTGTCTCCCCAGATCTTACAGCTCCAGTCTCATATGAGGACGTTGTGAAAGCCATCAAGGTAACGATGGGACCACTCATGGACACACACGCTGCTAAGTTAACACAGGTGGCACAGGACATTAAATCTCAGATGAAACAGCTGTCCCAGAGGGTATTAGCCACAGAACAGTGACTGGGGGAAGTGTTCCAAGATGTGGCAGAATTGAAAACGAATGCAGACACCATGCAAAAATCTTATTATCAGGTTATGAATAAATTAGACGACCTAGAAAATAGATCGAGAAGAAATAATCTCAGCGTTATGGGCCTAGCAGAAACTCTTAAAGGGCCAGACCTATATCGTTTTCTACAGGAATCTCTTCCGGAGTTGCTGGGCTTAAAGGATACATGTGCAGACATGGTAGTGGAGAGGGCCCATCGTCTTGGACCGCCCAGGACGGGTCAGAACACGAGGCTGCGGGTAGTAATTTTTCGATGTTTAAACTTTTTACATAAGGAAGCTATTTGGTCAGCGTCCAGGAAACACAGGACTCTGGCATGGGACAGCAAGGACATTCGTCTCTTTCAAGATTACTCAAAGATTTTTCCCAGATATGTTCACGCCTGGTCCAGGAGGGCAAGAAATTTGCATTGCTGTACCCTGCGAGATTACGGCTCTTTGAAGGGGATTCTTTTTGTGACTTTTCCAATGCGGCTGATGCAGCGGGATTCCTGTCTGAAGGAAGACGGTCAGGACATTCCTCCTCCCCTGCCTCTCCACATTCTGCATTATAGGTCCCGAGCTGGGAGAGTCCTGCATTAATCGTTGAGAGGCCTGGTAGCCCCGGCTGGGAATGCTTATATGCCTGACACTTGTATGATTTCCCTTGGCGGGGGAAAATGTTGCTTGAGTGACACTCTTCCAGTCTAACATTGATGATCACCCTCTTTTCCTTAATCTCAGCTCAGTTTGTTTCGTTAGGCTGCGGAGAAGCTGGGAGTTTCAAATCTTTTTATTAAAGGTTGATATTGACCGGGGGGTGCTAGGGGTTAGCATTATTGCAGTTAAAAGCACAGATTTCTACATGGCTGGAAGCCCCTATTTCTTGAATGATGGAGGCGAGTTGGTGCCTCCTGTTCTGTTCTGCTTTTTTGTTGTTATATGTTGTTACCCCTTATGTGTCTTGTCTAATCCCCCCTGTATGTTTGCTCAGGTAGTGTGGTGGGTAGGGCAGTGGTGGCCGGTCCACCACTGCATTTATGTGCTCGTCTTTCTCTTAATAGACATATTTAGAATGACTATATGTCGTCTTTAAAAAATAAGCACATGGAACGTGGGGGGTATTAATTCCCCGGCTAAGAGGAAAAAAATCCTTATGTATATGAACAAGCTCCGTACGGATATAGCTTTCCTGCAGGAAACACACCTCCTCCCTATAGAGATGGCCAAACTTAACACACTTAGGTGGTCGGTGATGGCTTCGGCCCCATATTCGTCAAAGGCGCGGGGAGTAGCCATATTAATTAGACAGTCTCTTGCTTATGACGGTCATTCTGTAAAGGTGGGCCTGCAGGGTCGGTATATTATTGCAGATGTAACAGTTGAATGCACTCGCCTATTGTTATGTAACATATATGCTCCGAATACTCGCCCCAAAGGGTTTTTTCTCGAAACACTGAACAAACTGTATGGTCATATAGATTCTAATATTGTGTTAGGGGGGGATTTTAATGTGGTTGCGTCTCATGTTATGGATAGAAATGTGGCCTCCAGCCGAGGGCTTAGTGACCCTAAGGTGGGAATAAATTATGTGACCCGCCGGCTGCGGGTGGTGGTTGTGTGGAGGGCGTGTTATCCACTGGAACGGGATTATACTTGCCTGTCGGCTGCATATGGCACGCTCTCCCGCATTGATTACTTGCTGTTGTCGGAGCATATGTTCCCTAAGGTTATGGATGCTGGGATTGAACCTATAAGTATCTCGGACCATGCCCTATGTTGGATTAAGTTAGCGGTGCAGGTGGCTAAGGGCCCAGTGCGACAGTGGCGGTTCCCGGCACATCTGGCTAATTCATTGAAATTTCATAACATGCTGGAGGCGGCATGGCTAGACTATAAGAGTAATAATGCAAGCCATGAGTCCGAGAAGCCTCTGACATTTTGGCAGGCATCTAAGCCAGTCATGAGAGGGGTGATTATGTCGTACTATGCACACAGGGATAGGCAATTAGACGGTTCATACCTGGAGGATCAGGGTAATTTAACGACCTCCTTTCAGAAGTTTAAGCATACACCTACTCCAACTAATAGAGCTGATTATAATAACAAAAAGGCTGTGTTTGATAACATTCTGAACCACTTAGAGGCCAAGCACACTTTTTATAGGAATGCTTCTTTTCATAAATATGGTAATAAACTGGGGAAATTAATGTCATTCTTATTGAAAGGGCACCATGCTTCCTCTGTAATCAAATCCCTCCGAGCTGGTGACAGTACTAGGTTCAGGTCTAATGCCAAGATAACTGAAGTGCTGAGTTCTTTTTACGCCCAACTATATTCTCAGCCTCCCAGTAATTTACCCAACAAAGAGGCCTTTTGGGCTGAGACGAGCTTACCTCAGATGTCTGATAGTCAGGCCTCGTCCCTTATGGCACCCATCTTGGGGGAGGAGGTGGAGAGGGTGATTAAGGCACTGAAGACAGGAAAGGCACCTGGTCCAAATGGCCTTTCTAATGATTATTATAAAATACTATTACCCCATATTCGGAACACACTGCTGGTATGTTTTAATGAGTTACTCTCCGGCAGGGCCCTGCCTGATTTTTTCAACTCAGCTTTCCTCAGGGTGTTGCCAAAGCCTGGTAGAGATCTGGAACTCCCAGAATCTTATGGACCTATTTTCCTGCTGAATACGGACTATAAGCTGTTCACCAAGATTTTGGCTGACAGGTTAAAACTCATATTACCCTCCATTATCCACCCAGATCAGTCGGGATTCATCTGGGGACGCCAGGCGGTGGTTAATATAAGAAAAGTCCTAACAGTAATGCAGAGGTTACAATCTTCTTCAGATACGGGCACTAACGTCATTCTATCACTTGACGCCGAAAAGGCGTTTGACATGGTGACATGGGACCATTTATTTGATACCTTGCATAGATTCGGAACCCCGCCGGTCTTTGTGGAGGTGTTGACCCGCCTGTACACTGAGCCGGCCACGCAGGTACTAGGTAATGGCTATATTTCCTCCTGGAGGTTAAGATAGCGCTGTTTGCTGATGATATGTTGCTATTCATCGCAGACCCCAGCAGGTCGATAGGACCAATAGTCTCTATCATTGATAGCTTTGGATCCTTTGCGGGTTACAAGGTCAATCTCTCTAAATCAGAACTCATGCCTCTATCGGGAGATGCGTCCCTCTTTACCAAACATCAGATATTGTCCCAATTCCCTAGGACCCAGGGGACTCTTAAGTATTTGGGGATAAAGATACCCACATCACTGGAAAAGCTGTATACAGTTAACATTGACCCAGCCCTGTCGGCGATCCGGGCCCTCCTAGACGGGTGGGTTAATTTGCCCTTTTCCTTGTTGGGAAGAGCCACGGTCCTTAAAAGTGTAGTGGTCCCGAAACTTTCCTATATTCTACAGATGCTGCCATTACGCCTTACAAAAAAAGATTGTAGGTTAGTGAACTCCATGTTCTCAAAATTTTTATGGGGGGGGGAGGAAACCAAGAATCTCCTATGCCAAACTTCAGATGCCAAAGGCGGAGGGGGGGCTAGGGATCCCAGACTTAGACACGTTTAGCAGAGCGGTGATGTTCCGCTATGTTACAGACTGGTTATGGCAGCGTTCTTGCTTCACCAATTATACATTGGAGGAGGAATTGTTTGCCCCCTTCTCTCCTAGCGCCATCCTTCACACCCCAAGGCACAAGCTGCCGGCCTCGCTAAAGGCGAATATTATTCTCACAGATACATATGGAGCATGGCATTATTCTAATTCAAAATCACATCGAAACCCGACCTCCTCCCGCTACACAACTTTCTGGGGGAATCCCTGCTTCAGCCCTGGGCTGGAAAATGCCAACTTTAAACAGTGGAGGGAGCAGGGAATCTCCTCTATCAGAGACGTATTCGATCCGGGAGGGAAGCATATGCTCTCCTTCGAGGATTTGAAATCTAAGTATGGTATAGCGAAATCAAACTTTTACATGTACCTGCAGGCCCGACATTTTGTTATTACTATGGCGGCCCCTATGATCTCACCAGACAAACAGGACCCCATAGCCACCCTCCTTACTATCACAAAGGCCTCGGCTTATCGTTTATCTTATTTTTATGACCACATAAGGGTGATACAAGTGGAGAAGCTATGGAAACGTACGGTTTCCACTTGGGAAGGGGATATACCGGACTTCCCGGCGCAACCAATTCTATTGAAATCGTGTCAGTATACATTTAAATATCTACACTCAGCTCAGCTGCAGGAAGTGTACTTTAAGTTACTACAAAGGGCCTACATAGCCCCGGCCCAAAGAGCACATATGATCCCGGACGGGAATAGCGAATGTTTAAAATGCCACATAGCAAGGGCCTCCTTCTTCCACTGCTTTTGGACATGTAGTAAGATAGCCACGTTCTGGAATAAAGTCATTGGGTTCATCAACAGAATTTTCTCTTTGAGGGTTGTTAAGGACCCCGTAGCCTGTCTATGTAGCTGCTTTGAGGGCTGGGCACTGGGTCCGGATAGGAAGCGAGTCACACCCATTCTCACAGTCATACTTACGGTGGCTAATAAGGTTATACTGAATCATTGGACGAAAAAGTCATCTCCTTCGATGGGGGAATTAAAAAATGTACTTCTACGGGTTCTCTATTTTGAGAGACAAGCCACCTTACCAGACATTGAGAGGGGCGTCGCCCGCTTTTACTCGAAATGGGAGCCGTACATCAATAGTCTAGACATAGACACACAGGGTCATATAGAAAAGCTCTTTGAAAATACCTCCTGGGTCCTCCTTAAACACGTAGATGCTAACTTGTAGAGCTGGCAACTTGCAATATAAGGGCTGATGAGTGCGTGGATGGAAGCTGTGTAGGTATGTAAGCCACAAGCCTAAGGAGTGAAATGTATTGTCTTGTCTCCTTCCCCCTCTTCCCTTTGTATCTTTGTTTCTGTTTCCCCTTATTGTGTTAAGATATTAATATGTGGATGACAACAGATCAAGGGTTATTAGCATAGACTACGCGATACTAAGCGATACATGCTGCAAAGTACAGAGATGTCCATAATGCAGTCGTTGCTGCAATATATGTATGTATGTATCTATCTTGGTCATTCATATTTTTCTTCCTGTTGAATCACCACTGTATGTAAAGACTTTATATTACAAAAATGAGAAAATAAAAACAGTTTTACAAAAAAAAAGAAATTTGTTAGTTTTCTATAGCCAATGCAGTGAGTACCCTTTGTGTGCAGCATTGAATGAGTTAATGTGAAAGCTTTGACGATTATCAGCACCTGTGGAGGTTGCTGTGGAGTTTAGAAGGTGACTGCACATGCTGTTTTGCATATATATACCGCATCTGTGTCTGTTTTATGTGTTGTTTTTAAATGTGAGTCTTGAAATGTTTTTAAATATATTTTGAGTCATTTTCACCAATTTACTTGTAGATGGTATTTTGATACTATCTTAGTGTGATGCTTCTGGTAAGCGGGGAGGCTGGATGATGTCACTGATGGGCGTCAGAACGCCAGAACCACGCCGGAGCTCACTGCACATGTGTGGGGGGAATAAAAAGGTATGTTGTTTTGCTGTTATTTTGTAACCTGAGGACGAAGAATAAACTTCAACCTACTGCAACCTACTGTATTGTATCTTTTGTGACCAGTGTGCCGCCTACAGTGGATTGTTATATATATATATATATATATATATATATATATATATACACACACACACTTCCATAAGTCATTTTACATATATGCAGTGTGTAGTTTAGTTTTGTTTTAGAAAATAATTCTCAGCTGTTAGGACAGTAGCATAGAACTCATTTACTTTGCTATTACTTGAAATACTAAAAGTTCTGGTAATGCATTTTTAATGCAGGGGAAAATAAGTTAGACATTACAACCCAAAACATATTGATTGAGAACATTACATACCATGGGGTTTCAGTCTAATATGTTAAGAATTGTAAATGAGTAAAAGGAATCCTGCTGCATTCTTTAAGCAAATACAACAATTGTATAATATGTATATATATATATATATATATAAAATGTAGCAAGGTGACAGCACTCTCTGTCTAAGATCAAAAATGTTGGTGCAGGGTCCTAGTAATTGATATACACACTCACTTTTCCCATGGCAGAAAAAAGAAATAGACCAGCACTCACGTTTTAGTTGAAGAAAAAAAGGTTTTTTTTATTCCTGATAAGACATCAAGGATTCATCAAGGATACACCCCACTGTTTACAGTACGCCCAACAGCCGTTTCAACACTTGGTGGTCTTCATCAGGGGCCTGATGAAGACCACCAAGTGTTGAAACGGCTGTTGGGCGTACTGTAAACAGTGGGGTGTATCCTTGATGAATCCTTGATGTCTTATCAGGAATAAAAAAACCCTTTTTTTCTTCAACTAAAACGTGAGTGCTGGTCTATTTCTTTTTTCTGCCATGGGAAAAGTGAGTGTGTATATATATATATATATAGACCCTGTTATGTAGATTTAGAACAGGTTTTAAGAGCACGGCAACAGGCTTCTGACCAGCCATATGTGAAGTAGCACACATGAGATGACAGAGTATGATAGTGTACAACCCCTGTGTCAGCAGCAGCCACCACTGACATTTCTACAAAAGGTACCATTACAGTGACTTTACCCACATGAGACACTGGGGCTTCTAGAACTGTTTTTATGCACAACCACATTCCTCCACATTTACTTTCAGATCAGGCCATCAAAGCAACTGGATTAGGAGGTCAGTGACATTGGTCAGTATTACATGGCAAGATTACAGACATGATGCCATGATCAGAAAATTTGAAGCACCAGCAGCTCCCAAATTAAAGCAAATAATAAGGAACAAGACAGAAGAAGCCCCAGAAGACGAATGAATGATGTTTCTTCTGCCATCATGAAGTGCAGGCTTCTCCAGGTACCTCCCAGTGAACATAATGTCTCCAGAGGAAATGACAGTAGGTATGGTCCAGGCACCTTGCCCACTGGAGAAGAATGTTTGTGTCTAATCATACTGGAGCCAGCAGAAGACAGCAGAGGGAGGTATCACAGAAACTCATAATATCAAAAACACTTGGAGGGACAGGAGATGCAAGAACTACAGTCACCAATACTAATCCAGTTCTTGACCTCGAGTATATGTCCAGTGACTTTGCTGGGACACAATGTACTGAAGCTTATCCAAGCTAGAATACAGTACACACCAGCTGAAGTTGAACTTTCCAGTAACTTATCAAAGGAGGTATGGATCCATTTAGAAGCAAGTTGGAACAGAAGTTCAGTATTGGCTCATTCCCACAGTACCAGTTGTGAAAGAAAAGGTGCAATACTGCTAGACCAGATTAGCCCAGGGAGGGGCTATATCACCAGGTGGTTTATCCAGAAGACACACAGCTAATACAGTATGTGGATGACCTGCTGATTGCCACCACCACTAAAAAAAGGTGCCAAGAAGAGACAGTGTCCTTACTGAAGTTTCTGGAAGAGCAAGACTGCAGATCCTTGAAAGGAGAAATTGCAGCTAGCAAAGCAAAAGGTTTCTCAAGGTACTCGACATCTAACAGAAAAGGGAAAGAAATTCATAATGCAAGCTAAAGATGCCAACTAGTGTCAAGCAAGTCAGATGATCATTCCTGGGCCTAGTAGGATACTGCAAAGAATGGATAACTCTAGCATCAGTCTACATGCAAGCATTAACAACACCGAAAGGGAGAGTGGGTCCACATCCTACACAGCAAAAGATGAATGAAGCAATTGAACAATTGAAAGCAGCAGTTTCCTCATCTCCAGCCCTAGGACTACCTGACTATAGAAGACATGGAAGTCCTTATGCAAAAATATGGACTGAGGCAAAGACCAGTGACCTACCACTCAAGCAAGCTTGACAACATTACTCAAGGGGCACCTACCGGCATCAGAGCAGTGGCAGCAGCAGCAGTCCTAGAAGAGGACAAGAGCACGGATATAGTGCTGAACCATGAGCTTATCATCCAGGTACCACATGCAGGTACAGAGAAGCTTCAACAAGCAAGAACCAAACACCTGTCAGCAGCACAGCTGACCAAGTATGAAGTATTACTGCTAAGTGCAAACAATGTAACCATCAGAAGAGTTCTATAAGTGCAAACAATGTAACCATCAGAAGAGTTCTATAAGTGCAAACAATGTAACCATCAGAAGAGTTCTACCTTCAACCCAGCAACCCTTTTACCAGCATTAATAAAGGTGTTGAATATCAAGATTCAAAAGGAGGGAGAGAGCAAGAAGATGATGATGAGGACCAGGAAGGTGGTCCAGAAGAGCAAGATACAGACAGATCATTATGGACGCAGGACTAGAGGGATGGTCCAGAGCAAGGTGATAGTTCTAATAAAAAATACATTCCCATGATTGTGTGGCTTTACTGGAACAAGAACTACCTTATGCTCAGCATGAGCATATGTGGATGGATGAAGGTACTATGAGGATGGGATTCCTTATACAGGATATGCAGTAACCACTGAACATGAAGTTGTGGATTCAGGATACTTACCATCCCAGCACAGGATTGTGGGCCAGATATGGAAAAGCAGAGGATTCAAGGTGGCAAGTGACGAAGACATATAACATGCTTCACTGATCATACACCGGTTCAGAGCTCTGCAAGGGCCACAGAAAAGGTTGCAGTAATGAAGATCCAGGCACACGCAAGAAACGACACTCCTGAAACAAGCGGCAACAATCTGGCAAGATGCTGAAGCCAAGAGGGTAACAAGATGCCCCCAGCAGAAAAGGCAAACCTATAGAGTAACCATTCCAGTGCCAGACCAAATGCCTGATTATGCTACACTGATTGAACCTCAGAACCAAGCAGGAGAGGGTGAGAAAGAAGCCTGTGAAAAAAGAAAAGCAACCAAACAACCAGTGAAGGTAGCAATCTACACTACACAACCAAACAACCAGTGAAGGTAGCAGTCTACACCACACAGACAGAAGAAACAGAAGTAAAGCCTCAATTGCCTGATCTACAGAATTTGAAGAAATTTCAGGAACAAACAGGTCCTAAAGAAAAAGCAGCATGGCAGAGAAGAGGAGCCAGACAAGAAGAAGAAACTAGCTTATGGAAATTAGAAGAGAAGTTATGCTTACCCAGAAGCTTATATCCACCTATGTGTCAAGTCAGCCATAGACTCACACACCTAGAAAAGGATCAAATGGGAAATTTAGTTAATGTAAGATGGATAGCTCCAGAATTTTGTCCAGACACAACCAAGTTTGTACGTGCCTACTGGATATGTGTAAATGTCCAATCCAGGACAGAAGGTCAAGACAACCCTTGGAGCAATCCCCAAAAGTTATTTTCCATTTCAAAGACTGCAAATTGACTATATCTAACTGCCAAAGATGTATTGGTAGCCACAGACATTTTCAGTTATTGGCCAATGGCAAAAGCCTCAGAAAACTCAATAGCTAGAAAATTAGTTCCAGAAGTTATTTGCAGATATGGAATACCAGAAGTTATAGTAGCAGATGGCGGTACTCATTTCATTGAAGAAATAATGTAGTACATAAGGTATGATTTGGGAATACAACAGGCATTCCATGTGTTGTATCGTCCGCAGATTAGTGAATGTGTCACAGAAACGTGTTTATTTTTAGTACTGGTTAATAGTAGAACCATACTCAGTAAAACCATAAGTTATTTACCTTATGACATATTGTTTGATAGCATACCTAAGATAGGATGTTATTATCCACAAGAGTTACAGCATAAATATGGTTATTTGACTGCATATGTAAAAAGTCTTACTGAAGAAACTGACACCTCTGTATTCTCTAGTTTTTTGCCTCTCTCCCAGTTCCAGGAGAAGAACTGAATCCCCACAAGCTTTAACCAGGAGATCGGGTGTATCTGGAAAGACACGTGAAAACGTCACTTGAGCCCAGATTTGATGGTCCATATCGAATGTTGTTGACCACGCCCACTTCTGTGAAAATTAAGGAGAGAGAGAGACTTGGGTTCCACTGCAAATTTTCTCAAGTTAAGTTTGAACAATGAAATACACAAACATGCAGAGGCTAATTAGACCTAAACTAGACAGGCCACTATGGGTCATTATATTGGGAACTTTAGTACTCATTGTAATCATAATATACTCTATATCCCTCATAGGAGAGGGCAGGGATTGGCATGTCCATCAATCCAACGTTACATACCAGTGTTTAGTATGTAAGAAGTGTGGTATCAAGGCCACTAGATCTTGTGTTAAGCAAATTAAAGTAAAGATCATGAAATCTCAAGGATTTCAAAGATACCAGTTAGTTAAGAGATGCTGGGCTCACATGGGCCCACACCTGGAAAAGGAGGGTAATAGACATTTGTCCCCACTACATAGAAGCATATCGGGGTTCTAGATTTCTTTGAAGTAAATACATACTACAAAATAGAGTGACATTTTTAAAATGTGTATGAAAAGAACTCCAAGAATGTGTTGTACATTTATCACTAATGGAATAGATAATGCACAAGAAGTGGTTTAGAAATATTGCTGAAGGGTGTGGGAAAGCTTATTGGGTGCAAGAAGGAAAATGGGGCAGCCTAGGGTACACCTCTGGGGTTCTCCTCTTATCCCAAAAATTAGAACATAAAACAAAAAGTGTGGGGTGGTGTATCTGGGGCGCCCTCCTTCTGTGGTCATAAGCTAGGACCAGAGTGATGGTAGCTTAACCAAACAAATGGTGGAAAATGCAAGAAATGTAGTATATTAGGAACATTCAAATTGTGCTTAAATGAAAGAAAGCATATCTTTCCGATATGCTTTCTTTCATTTAAGCACAATTTGAATTTTCCTGAACATTTTGAACACCATCCAGGGTAGAAGACCCCTATCAGCTTAGGAGCTAGAGCAGGGTGAAGTTTGAACCACCCTACATCATTACCACCTGCGGCTCCTAGCTTACCAATTTGGTATGCTTTTTATTGTGTATATTGTTTTATATGTATGAGATTGTATTAAACCTGTGTAACATGTTTTAACTTGAATGTTCCCAATATACTAAATTTCTTGCATTTTCCACCATTTGTTTGGTTAAGCTACCATCACTCTGGTCCTAGCTTATGACCACAGAAGGAGGGCGCCCCAGATACACTAACCCACACTTTTTGTTTTATGGTTTAGAAATATGTCCAAGAAGTGGAAACTCAAAGGTAGGCATATGCCAACAAACATAATATCCCTAACTTCCTGGAGGGGACTTGGTAGAAAGGGAGGATGGTTTTCCTCTCCTGGGTTAATCCTGCCAATTGGTTTATGGGATGAAATTGTTTTTTTTTTATTAAAAATTGTTGGCTTAGCAATTTTTATATATCTGTGTTTTAAGATGCTATTTTGTTTCCTTTCAGCTTATAAGAAGTCTGTAAACTCAAAGATGTGAAACCTCCAAGTTTAAGAAAATACAGAAGAGCTTGGCAAGAAGGAGCCGTGAGCAGTCTATCTTAACAGATATGAAGCAAACGGTTCTTTACCTTCCGTGGGATAGAGTGACAAGCACCGTCCTATGGGAACATAGCCTTTAGCACCATTATAGCTAGACTGTTTGCCTAGACTCTTTTAGGTAGAGATTATGTTATGCCTTGTAGCTCAACTGTAATGTCATATTTGTTATGCACACCAGTGCCTGCAGGAATGTACTGGTGTCTGAACAGAGAGGGATGCAAAACAAATGAACTAACAGACAGACTGGGAAGTATGACATCACATACACAGAAAGTGATAGGGTAACAAAACCAACACAAAGTGAACAGATAAGCCTAGAGGCTAAGAAACTGGGTGTCTCCCTAGTATTACAAATGCTCAGATGGAAAAGGCAAGATGTTGTGTTTTAATACGTAGAGAACCCGAAATGCTGTTGCTAAGGGCAACAGCAAAACCCTAAAGGGTTACCAACGGGTGTGGCAGCAAACTCCTTGGTCAGAGATGGAATAGTAGACACAAGGAGAGTCTCCACAATCCTATTTCTCACTTGCAGGGCACAGGTTCAGCTTCCTGCCACTAAACTGACACATGGACGCCCTGTACAGTGAGAGAGGATTAAGCATGCAGGTCTGAAAGTACAGTCACAAACCTGCTGGGTTCTCAGAATAACAAAAGAACTTTAGCAGGCTAAACGACTGACTCCAGTCTTACTGCTAGGTCTGGATTGGCAGAGTGTAGTACCAAATCTCCAGGCCTATTTGCAGTAAGCAATAACAAATACAAAGCTACACAGTACTGGCTAATTTTCAGGAACTGACTAACCAACAAAGATTCAGCAGCATCTGCTTAATCTGAGAAGAGGCCTTATAAAGCAGGTGCTGGCCACGCCCCACTCAGACCTCACAGACTGTGAGCACAAAAACCAGCACCGGATCCCCTGCCTGTAACCACTGCACAGCAAAAGACCCGAACTGGAGTATCAGCTGCGCTCAGGTTATTCCGCTAGCACTCGTCTCCCGGTTGCCATGACGACGTGGCAGCACAGGGCAGGAGACCCTAACAGTACCCCCCCTCTGACGAGGGGTCAAAGAACCCCTACCACCGGGTTTATCGGGGAACTGCGAGAAGAAAGAGCGTATCAGTCTGGGGGCATGAAGATCACAACTGCGCACCCACGACCGCTCCTCCGGGCCATACCCCTTCCAGTGCACCAAAAATGACAGCCGACCCCGAACCATCTTGGAGTCAAGAATCCTTTCAACAACAAACTCCCTCTGGCCACGTATCAGAAGAGGGGAAGGTCTTCCTCTGGAAGAAGGATTACTAATCGCCCGTTTTAAAAGGGAACAATGAAATGTTTTATTGATACCCAAAGAACGGGGCAGATCTAACTGAAATGCCACTGGATTGATAACCCTGGTGATCTTATAAGGGCCGATGAACCGGGGGCCTAACTTATGAGATGGCTGTCTCAACTTCAAATTCTTGGTAGACAACCAGACGAAGTCTCCTAATTTGAAGCTGCAGGGTCTTTTCCGCTTATCAAAAACCCTTTTGGTCACTAATGACACAGACACAAGGGCTTTCTTCACTTTCCTCCAAATACCTCTAAGGACCGAAACGACAGAGGAACCACCAGGCGTGGAGTCCAGGGGGTCAAAAGAATTGGCCTTAGGATGATGCCCATACACACAAAGGAAAGGAGAGATCCCTGTAGCAGAGTGAGCCGCGTTGTTATAGGCAAACTCCGCCATGGACAGATGAGCAACCCAGTCAGTCTGACACTTGGAGACATAACACCTGAGGAACTGCTCCAAGGACTGGTTCACCCTTTCAGTCTGCCCATTAGACTGCGGATGGTAGCCTGACGACAAGCTGACAGAAATCTGGAGATCGGAACAAAATGCCCTCCAGAATTTGGCCACAAACTGGGATCCGCGGTCAGAGACCACATCAAGTGGCAACCCGTGGAGACGCACAACATGCAGCATAAATAATTCAGACAGGCGTCTGGCCGATGGCAGCCCAACCAGTGGAACGAAGTGCGCCATCTTCGAAAACCTGTCAACGACAACCCAGATGGCTGTCATCCCCGAGGATTTGGGCAAGTCCACCACAAAATCCATTGAAATGTGGGTCCATGGCTTAGATGGAATAGAGAGTGGATGCAATGGGCCAACAGGAACCCCTCTAGGAGTCTTATTTCGGGCACAGATGTCACATGCCCGAACCCACTGATCCACATCCTTAGCCACCGAGGGCCACCACACCGCCCTAGATAGCAACTCCCGAGTTCTGGCAATACCCGGGTGACCTGCCGACTTCTTGGCATGGAATTCCAGGAACACTCGCTGTCTTAACCTAGGAGGCACAAACAAAAGACCTACCGGAAGGTCTGGAGGAGCCTGCTCCTGTGCTCTAAGGACTAATGACAAGAGGTCCTGGGTAATGCCCACTTTAATACATGAGGGGGACACAATGGGCAACGGCTCCTCGGTGGTCTCTTGGATTGGAGCAAAACTCCGCGAGAGCGCATCAGCCTTGATGTTTTTTGACCCAGGGCGATATGTTATCAAAAAATTAAAGCGAGCAAAAAACAAAGCCCATCGTGCCTGCCTGGCATTGAGACGCTTTGCTGACTCTAAATATGCCAAATTCTTATGGTCGGTGAGAATTGAGACCACAAACTTAGCCCCCTCAAGCCAGTGTCTCCACTCCTCGAGTGCATCCTTAATAGCCAACAATTCCCGGTTACCCACGTCATAATTCATCTCGGCAGGCGAAAATTTACGGGAAAAGTAAGCACAGGGATGAAGGCGATTATCAGACACTCCCATCTGAGAGAGCACTGCCCCAATACCCATCTCAGAGGCATCCACCTCCACCACAAACGGACGCTCTGGATCTGGGTGTCGCAGCACTTTGGCCGAGACAAATGCCCTTTTGAGACGGGCAAAAGCCGATTTGGCCTCACGAGACCAGTGAGCAACATCCGCCCCTTTCTTAGTGAGTGCCACCAAGGGCGCCACTATAGACGAAAATCCAGCGATAAATCGTCTATAAAAATTTGCAAAGCCCAGGAAACGCTGAAGCGCCTTCAAACTAGTGGGCTGCACCCAATCCAGGACTGCCTGTACCTTGGAACCCTCCATTTGGAAACCCTCTGGGGAGATAATATATCCTAGAAATGCGATTTGCTGAACTTCAAATTCGCACTTCTCCAGCTTCGCCCCAAGCCGGTGGTCTCTGAGTTTCTGGAGGACTAAGCGTACATGCTTCCGATGTTCCTCCAGGGAATGGGAGAAGATTAGGATGTCATCTAAGTATACGACCAAGAATCTATCCAAATATTCCCTGAGCACATCGTTCATGAAATCCTGGAAGACTGCCGGGGCATTACAGAGCCCAAAAGGCATCACCAAATATTCATAATGCCCTGAGTGAGTATTAAAGGCAGTCTTCCATTCATCCCCCTCTCTTATTCGGATTAGAT
Organism: Pseudophryne corroboree; assembly: GCF_028390025.1. Classification (NCBI taxonomy): domain Eukaryota; kingdom Metazoa; phylum Chordata; class Amphibia; order Anura; family Myobatrachidae; genus Pseudophryne; species Pseudophryne corroboree. The sequence continues at coordinate 1,925,105 of NW_026967509.1, read as the reverse complement.
TGTACGCACCGCGTAAGTCAATCTTAGAAAAAATGGTGGCAGTACGAAGCTGGTCAAACAAGACCGAAATGAGAGGCAGTGGGTATGAGTTTTTAATCGTGATACGGTTCAATTCCCTGAAGTCGATGCAGGGTCGCAATGAACCATCCTTTTTACCCACGAAGAAGAACCCCGACCCAACTGGAGACTGTGAAGGTCTGATAAATCCTTTAGCCAAGTTCTCCTGAATGTACTCTGCCATAGCCTGAGTCTCAGGACGTGACAGGGAGTACAACCTGCTCTTGGGAAGCTTAGCATTCGGCAACAAATTAATGGCACAGTCATAGGGGCGATGGGGAGGTAGTACCTCTGCAACTTTTTTGGAGAACACGTCCGCAAAATCTGCATAACACCCTGGCAATCCTGGCAAACTTAGCTGCGAGAGCCTGACTGGAAGGCTCAAGCAACTCCTGAAACAATCAGTACCCCAACTAAGAATCTCCCCAGAGACCCAGTCAAATTGAGGATTGTGGGCCCTTAACCAGGGTAACCCCAACACCATTGGGGCAAAAGTACAGACAGTCACATAAAAGGACAATTTTTCAGAGTGTGTGGCTCCAATAAACAAAGAAATCTGGCTAGTACAAGAGGTAATTTTACCCTGGGATAATGGTTCCCCGTTTAACCCACAAATTTCAATTTCCGACGCCAAGGGTACTAAGGAAACAGAGTGTTTCAGGGCGAATTGGCGGTCCATAAAAACCCCGTCGGCCCCACTGTCCACAAAGGCCTCAGTCTTGACAGTTTGACCGAGGATCTTCAAGGTTACCGGAATGATAAAAGTCTTCTTGGGAAATTCTGACTTCTGGCCTGACAGGATATTTCCCATCACCCTCAGGCCCTGAAGTTTTCCGGCTTTTCTGGGCATGATACTACCACATGACCCTTATTCCCACAGTACAAACACAACCCCTGCTGTCTCCTCCGCGTCTTCTCACGCGAGGAGAGGCGGGTAGCCCCAATCTGCATAGGCTCCTCGGAAAATTCCTCAGAGTCTGAGGTTCCCTTGGGAAGGAAGGAAACCTCGGTCTCCCTTTCAAGCTTACGCTCTCTCAGCCGTCTATCAACCCGGATGGATAACTGCATAAGCTGATCCAAGCTATCAGGCAAGGGATATTGTACCAGTTGGTCTTTTATCTGGTTAGAAAGACCTCTTCGGTACTGGTGTCTCAGGGCTGGGTCATTCCACTGGGTATCATGGGCCAACCTCCGAAACTCCGTACAGTAAACCTCAACTGGCCTTCGCCCTTGCTTAAGGATCGAAATCTGAGCCTCGGCTGAGGCCGTCTTGTCAGGGTCATCATACAACATGCCCAGTGCCGTAAAAAAAGCATCAACACTTTTAAGCGACGGACAGTCAGGCTGCAACCCATATGCCCAGACCTGTGGGTCTCCTTGTAGCAAGGAAATCACTATGCCCACCCGCTGAATCTCTGACCCAGAAGACTGAGGCCTAAGCTGGAAATATAGCTTGCAGCTCTCCTTGAAACAAAAGAACTGCGAGCGATCTCCAGAAAAACGATCCGGAAGATTTACTTTCGGCTCCTTAACCCCTGAAGGTGCTGCTGCTGCGGGAACTCCGCCAGCGGCCTGGGAGGTGTGCATTTTAATGGACAAATCACTAAATTGACGAGTCAGGACCTGCACCTGATCGACCACCTGTTGCAACGTATTTTGAGGGGTATGCTCCATATTCCCACAAAATTTCAACAGGAGTATTGGGCTGCTGAATATGTTATGCACACCAGTGCCTGCAGGAATGTACTGGTGTCTGAACAGAGAGGGATGCAAAACAAATGAACTAACAGACAGACTGGGAAGTATGACATCACATACACAGAAAGTGATAGGGTAACAAAACCAACACAAAGTGAACAGATAAGCCTAGAGGCTAAGAAACTGGGTGTCTCCCTAGTATTACAAATGCTCAGATGGAAAAGGCAAGATGTTGTGTTTTAATACGTAGAGAACCCGAAATGCTGTTGCTAAGGGCAACAGCAAAACCCTAAAGGGTTACCAACGGGTGTGGCAGCAAACTCCTTGGTCAGAGATGGAATAGTAGACACAAGGAGAGTCTCCACAATCCTATTTCTCACTTGCAGGGCACAGGTTCAGCTTCCTGCCACTAAACTGACACATGGACGCCCTGCACAGTGAGAGAGGATTAAGCATGCAGGTCTGAAAGTACAGTCACAAACCTGCTGGGTTCTCAGAATAACAAAAGAACTTTAGCAGGCTAAACGACTGACTCCAGTCTTACTGCTAGGTCTGGATTGGCAGAGTGTAGTACCAAATCTCCAGGCCTATTTGCAGTAAGCAATAACAAATACAAAGCTACACAGTACTGGCTAATTTTCAGGAACTGACTAACCAACAAAGATTCAGCAGCATCTGCTTAATCTGAGAAGAGGCCTTATAAAGCAGGTGCTGGCCACGCCCCACTCAGACCTCACAGACTGTGAGCACAAAAACCAGCACCGGATCCCCTGCCTGTAACCACTGCACAGCAAAAGACCCGAACTGGAGTATCAGCTGCGCTCAGGTTATTCCGCTAGCACTCGTCTCCCGGTTGCCATGACGACGTGGCAGCACAGGGCAGGAGACCCTAACAATATTATTATGAAAGGAGGGACTGAGAGAGATTTATTAAGCTTGTGCAGCTATCAGCCATTTTGTATAAGTAGCAGCCATGTTGTAGTGAATAAGAAAGATGATTTGTTAAGAAGTCATAAGAATGCTGACATTTCATAGTTAGTACATTCTGTGAGAAGCAAGGTTGTAGCTATAGTCTTGGAAATATGTTATCAGACAGTTTCTCATTATTTTAGACTTCTCCTGAAGGACACAAAGGAGAGGGCCAGCTAGAAAGGATTTCTGAGAAAAGACGCATTTTGTTTTACTCTGTGACGTGTATCAAGTTTCCATGCAAGTAACTTTTTGCTATATAATGCTTTGCTGAATAAACGAGCTTCAGTCTCATCTTGCCGACATATCCCTGTGTGTTGTCTGCTTCCTGGGATTCCCAATGCATTGGTAAACAAACGGTATCGAACAGACAATTGAAGGGACTTGATAGAAGGAGGCTTATCTCTGACACCCGTGGTAAAACAGTGTGCACCAAAGGCGCGTGCAAAAAATGAGGGTCGTGGCTTCATAGGGGAGGGGTGTGCCCACAGTTGTTCCCTATAGTAGCTGTGCCCCCAGTAGATTTGCCCCAAGTAGCTGTGCGACCCAGTTGATATGCGCCCAGTAGCTGGGCCCCCAGTAGATATGCCCCCAGTAGATTTGCGTCGAGTAGATTTGCCCCAGTAGTTATGCCCCCTGTCACTGTGCCCCCAGTAGTTGTGTCACTTAGTAGCCGCTTACAAACACACACATAAAAAAATACTTACCACTGCCCCGCTCCTGTTTCCCAACTGCTGCTTCTGCTCCATCCATCTGGCCTCCTGTGGCTCCTCTCTATGGGAAAGATGTCATGATGTCTCTCCCATAGCAGCGCCACACAGACACTAGAGGTCAATAATGACCTCTAGCGTCTGACAGGTGCACCGCCTGCAGCAGACGCCCACACAGCCCATGGCATCTGCTGCAGCCGGGGATCAAGGTGCGGGTAGGCGGCGGGCACCTGCAGGGTGACTGTGGCCGCAGCACTGCTTGCCAGCACCAAGAACCGCTCCGGATCACAGAATATGTGTACTAAATATTCAGATAGCAGAACACTTGTTCATAACTAACACTGTCTAACATAACCTGTAGAATACGTAAGTGTCCTGTAAATGCACAGCGCTGATGAGACAGGCGGCTTTACAGAGGAGACATCGCCCAGCAGTCCCAGGACAATCTCACTACATTGATTATGAAATGTTTGGAGAGAATTGTTATGGCCCATCTAAAAAGCGTTCTACCATTGAGATTTGACCCCAATCAGTTTGCCTATCGTCCGAACAGATCATCTGAAGACTCAGCTCTTATGGTGCTTCACAGGGTACTCTGTCACCTTGAAAACAGAGACTCCTATGCTAGACTGTTATTCGTGGATTACAGTTCCGCCTTTAACAGGGTAATGCCGGCGGTGTTAATAAATAAGATTTTAGAGATCGGATATGACATGGCCATATGCAATTGGCTGTTGGATTTCCTGACGGATCGCCCACAGTCAGACTGGGCTCTGACTTGTCTTTGGAATTGGTATTAAATGTAGGGGTTCCGCAGGGTTGTGTTTTAAGCCCCTTTTTATACTCCTTGTATACCTCCGACTGTGAGTCTAATTCGGAACAATATCTGTGATAAAGTCTGCGGAAGACACCACTTTAGTGGGTTTGATAACTAGCGGAGATGAGAGTGGTTACAGAGAGGAAGTGAGAAGGCTCGCTGAGTGGGGGGTAAATAATAACCTGTTATTAAATGGTAAGAAAACTAAGCAGGTTGTGATAGACTTCAGGAAATCTATGAAAACCAGCATTTTGCCCATTGATATTAAATGGTGAGGAGGTGAACAGGGTTACCAATGTGAAATTCTTTGGGATTACATTTACAGATGATTTATCATGGTCTTTACACATCACGTCTGTGGTCGGGAACGCTCAGCAACGTCTTTTTTTCTTACGGAAGCTCCGAGCAGCAGGTCTGCAGCAATCGACTCTTATTAACTTCTACCGCTGCGTGATTGAGAGCTTGCTGGCGTACGCGATCACGGTGTAGTATGGTAATGCCAAGTGTTCTGATCTTGTTGCTTTGGATAGAGTGATTAAATCTGCAGAGAGGACCATTGGCCAACCTTTGCCTAGGTTGGCGGATGTACTCACTGCAAGGAGTCTGCTGAAGGCAATTAAGATGATTGAAGATAGGGGTCATCCTTGTAATGTGGTTTTTCCATCTTGCCATCGGGGAGACGTTATAGGTGTTTAGGATGTGGAACCAGCAGGTTGAGGAATAGCTTCTTCCCCTCTGTGATTATTGGCTTGAATTCTCAGCTTTGCTAATTTTATTTATGACAAAAAAACTGTATGTACTTCCACTATACATGTTCATGCTATAGTGACAATAAATTATTCTTATCAGCGCCACTCTGTGTAATGACGCCCAAACGCTGATAGGCAGAGGGAGAGGGAGGGATGCAGCTCCAGGGTGGGAACATCTGCTGTAGATGGCGCCTGGGGCTGGGGGAGGGGCTACAGGTCAGAGCCTTATCCCCTCTGCTGGACTTCACCACCGGGTACTGTGGAGCCTAATATAAAAGGATTTGAATAAATCCGACCTGTGCCCCATGCCCCGGTGGATATAGTGGGGCCCTGCCCGGCCACAGTGTCCATGCCAGCGTCACGGTCCATCTCCTAAGACCGCGACCGGATCACGATTTTGGCGGGTCCCACCTGGGGGACCCTCTTACCTCCTCCCCCAGGAGAGCAGCAGCGCTGTGTGTGCCTGATGGGAACCGGTGCGCCTCCGCTGTAAGTACCCGGGAATTAGGCTGCAGGAGCATGCAGCGATGTGGAGGGAGGTAGTGGAGTCGCAGCACATAATGTCAGACTGACATTACTAGTGCTGTGACCCTTGACGTCTTCTAAAAGCTCTTCGTCAGGTCTGTCTAGCGCAGCCCCACCTGTTAGTGACCTGCACTGCAGGCACCAACTTACAAACTGAGCTCCAGTGCCTGGAGGCGGGGCTATAGAGGAGGCAGTGCGGTGCATCCTGGGAACAGTCAAAGTTTTAGCCTGCTGGTGCCTCGGATCAAGGTGTCGGAATGGGGGGGCAAGGGGGCAACTCACTCCCCCCAAACATGGGAGAGGCGTCAATACTGGGGCAGAGGAGCGGCGGGCAGCTAGGTGTGACGTACATGTGTACTAGCGCCTCTGCCCCCGCTCATGCTGGCACTGGGAGTGCTGTGGTTGGACACCTCCTTGCGCATCTGCGGACAGCTCTGTATCCTCCTCAGTACTGATTAAGGGGGGTCCCAGGGGGTAAGTACCCTGGGCCCTACTCTCTAAGAGCTCCCCGGAGCTGCTGTATAGGGATCATCCAGCAGACTCCCAGCAGCAGCTGTTGGAGCTGCTGCTGACGGTGGAGCCTGGCGAAAAGGAGAATCATCCCGATGCCGGCCCTGTACCCGCCGCGGGAGGCAGCGCTGTGATCCGGTGCTACTGCAGCACCGGTGACTACAAGAAGACGCCTGCACTGTGCATTTGACATTGGGGCTGTGGAGGAGGAGCGCGGGAAGCTGCCTGACTTTGGGTGCACTCCAGTCAGCAGAGGTCAGTGTATGAGGACACGGGGGAGGGGGGTTCATTAAATATATTCTATAAGTGATAGTGAGTGCTGTTAATGAAATATATACAAGGTGGGGAGGAGGTGGGATCATTAAATATTTAATCTGTGGGGGATCATATGTAAGAGATGGGGTGTTCGTTAGGGGGCTGATGTGCTGAGAGTGTGTGTGTGAAGTCCGTATGTGTGTGTGTGTGTGTGTATATATATATATATATATATACACACACACACACATATATGGACTTGGACAGACTTTACAGACACACATGTATATATAATAGGAAGACGTGGGCACATGTGGGGGGACGCCGCATGTTAGCCCCCCCCCTCCACAGAAGTGCAAAGGTACCACACAGCGGCGATGCCTTTGCACTTCAAGAGCAGCTCCCGACCAGCGCAGATTTAGCGTGCCGGCCGGGAGCTACTCATCGCTCCCCAGCCCGCATCGGCTGCATGTGACGTCACACAGCCACCGCGGCCTGCCCCTGCAACGGTCAACGCTGCTCCCGCCCAGCGACCGCCTCAGCCTCAGCCTCAGAGGTGATCGCTAGGCAATGACGGCTCCCATGCACCAGCACACTGTGGTACCGGCGCATGCGCAGTTCTGACCCGATCGCTGCGCTGCAACAAACTGCAGCGAGCGATTGGGTCGGAATGACCCCCATAGTACACATAATAGAATATATATATATATATATATATATATATGCATAAAGATGACCGCTTGCCCTCTGTAGACACCCTATATTTCTATGTTTCGGCCTTGCGCCCATTATCAATCAAAGTATTGTGCCTGCCGATGGATGCAAGACCGAAATGTATGAATAAAGGACTTTTTTAAACTGTTAACAAGTCTGCAGATTGCAAACTGTCATCTCTATGCCCTAGGAGGGCACCGTAGCAAGTATACCTGTCACCACTTGTGAGTGCCAGACTCATGGAGCTGGTTTTATATAGCGCTAGAAGGCTTCTGTGGTCACTTAGCTTCTGAAAAGTCTGTGAGTGCCGCCAATTTTTGTTTTTATATATATATATATATATATATATATATATCTCTCCTGCAAATGCCCGCAGGGTGTCTCTGTGAAAAATCGAAAAGGGGAAGCCAGATGATGGAGAACTGGCGGCAGATGCTTCCCGACCAGATATCATGCACAAGAACCTGCTGCTGGTGGTGCTCTGCCTGATGTTTGGCGTGGAGGTCACAAAGATGTCATTTACCTGCTGAACCTCTGTCATCTAGTCACCATGTTGCAGTTACTAATAATAGCAATGCCCCCACGCATCTTCCTGGCATATACCTGTTGAACCCCTGTCTGTGTTTACAGGTTGGGGCTGATATGCCGGTGTTCCCAATAGTTAGAATCCCGACGGGAAGAAAAGTATGTTTACCCTACCCCTCAACCCTCCCTTTTAGCAGCCTAATCCTAACCCATAACCCCCCCAACCTGCTGCAGCCTAACTCTAACCCTCCCCAATGGTGCCTATACCTAACCCCACCCCACAGCCTAATCCTCCCCAGGGGTGCCTAACCCTAACCTCCCCAACCTGCTGCAGCCTATCTCTAACCCTCCCCAATGGTGCCTATACCTAACACCACCCCACAGCCTAATCCTCCCCAGGAATGTCTAACCCTAACCTCCCCTTCCCGCAGCCTAACCCTCCCCAGCGGTGCCTAACCCTAACCCCCCCCTTCCCACAGCCTAAACCTAACCCCCCCTCGCAACCTAAACCTAACCTCCTCCAACCCCCCACTTTCACCCTCTGCAGCTTACTTCTCCGGGGGCCCACCACACAGACATCCAGGATCCTGGCGGTCCGTATTCCGGCACCAGGATTGTAATCTTATTCGGAATACCAACGCTAGCATTCCAAGCAGTGTCGGACTCCAGTGTAGGTATTTACACTGTCAGGATCCTCACCGGATCCCGTGCTTACCATGTTGCTGATAATGCTAATAATCTTAATGATGCACCGACACGTATGACCGGAGACAGTGTACGTCTGAGCGTCTGATGACGTACGTTTCATGTTTGCTTGATCACATCGGTGCCTGGATTTTAAAATGATATACTTGTTATAGGAAAACATTCCCTCTCAATACCAATATTATTACATATGTGCTGAATTGAACATATATGTTTCTTTGTGCTGTGAGAACGATCCCACTGTTATACATTATAGGTAGTAACACTGTCTTAACGTGTGATCCGCTACAGGTAGTAACAAAGTGGTCATTGTAAGACATAGTGGTACCAGAAAAGGCCACTTAGGTTGTATGCAGTAGTAACGCTCTGCAGGGAGCACTTAGTTTGTATGCAGTAGTAACGCTCTGCAGGCAGCACTTAGGTTGTATGCAGTAGTAACGCTCTGCAGGGGGCACTTAGGTTGTATGCAGTAGTAACGCTCTGCAGGGAGCACTTAGGTTGTATGCAGTAGTAACACTGCAGGGAGCACTTAGGTTGTATGCAGTAGTAACACTGTTCAGGGAGCACTTAGGTTGTATGCAGTAGTAACGCTCTGCAGGGAGCACTCTTAGGTTGTATGCAGTAGTAACGCTCTGCAGGGAGCACTTAGGTTGTATGCAATAGTAACGCTCTGCAGGGAGCACTTAGGTTGTATGCAGTAGTGACGCTCTGCATGGAGCACTTAGGGTGTATGCAGTAGTAACACTGCAGGGAGCACTTAGCCTGTATGCAGTAGTAACGCTCTGCAGGGAGCACTTAGGTTGTATGCAGTAGTAACGCTCTGCAGGGAGCACTTAGGTTGTATGCAGTAGTAACGCTCTGCAGGGAGCACTTAGTTTGTATGCAGTAGTAACCCTCTGCAGGGAGCACTTAGGTTGTATGCAGTAGTAACGCTCTGCATAGAAGCACTTAGTTTGTATGCAGTAGTAACGCTCTGCAGGGAGCACTTAGGTTGTATGCAGTAGTAACACTGCAGGGAGCACGTAGGTTGTATGCAGTAGTAACGCTCTGCAGGGAGCACTTAGGTTGTATGCAGTAGTAAAACTTTTCAGGGAGCACTTAGGTTGTATGCAGTAGTAACGCTCTGCAGGGAGCACTCTTAGGTTGTATGCAGTAGTAACGCTCTGCAGGGAGCACTTAGGTTGTATGCAGTAGTAATGCTCTGCAGGGAGCACTTAGGTTGTATGCAGTAGTGACGCTATGCATGGAGCACTTAGGGTGTATGCAGTAGTAATGCTCTGCAGGGAGCACTTAGGTTGTATGCAGTAGTAACGCTCTGCAGGGAGCACTTAGGTTGTATGCAGTAGTAATGCTCTGCATGGAGCACTTAGGTTGTATGCAGTAGTAATGCTCTGCAGGGAGCACTTAGGTTGTATGCAGTAGTAACGCTCTGCAGGGAGCACTTAGGTTGTATGCAGTAGTAACGCTCTGCAGGGAGCACTTAGGTTGTATGCAGTAGTAACACTGCAGGGAGCACTTAGGTTGTATGCAGTAGTAACACTGCAGGGAGCACTTAGGTTGTATGCAGTAGTAACGCTCTGCAGGGAGCACTTAGGTTGTATGCAGTAGTAACGCTCTGCAGGGAGCACTTAGTTTGTATGCAGTAGTAACCCTCTGCAGGGAGCACTTAGGTTGTATGCAGTAGTAACACTGCAGGGAGCACTTAGGTTGTATGCAGTAGTAACGCTCTGCAGGGAGCACTTAGGTTGTATGCAGTAGTAATGCTCTGCAGGGAGCACTTAGGTTGTACACAGTAGTAACGCTCTGCAGGCAGCACTTAGGTTGTATGCAGTAGTAACCCTCTGCAGGGAGCACTTAGGTTGTATGCAGTAGTAACGCTCTGCAGAGAGCACTTAGGTTGTATGCAGTAGTAACGCTCTGCAGGGAGCACTTAGGTTGTATGCAGTAGTAATGCTCTGCAGGGAGCACTTAGGTTGTATGCAGTAGTAACGCTCTGCAGAGAGCACTTAGGTTGTATGCAGTAGTAACGCTCTGCAGGGCACAGCTGTAAAACATTTTTTTTCTGAGATCACAATCCCGTTGTGAAAGGATCTCATAAATTTGATTTAAAAAAAAGTGTGTTTTAAATCCCTTTTATATTTCACTTGCTTATATCAGTTATTGCTCCCCCCATATACCCATACATAGGTAGTGCTGGTATATAAATTATTTTATATCTTTCATTCATTTTTTGTCTCTCCAGGCTGACAATCAATCGCCTTACGTCATGCCTATTGAAAAATCTATCTTAAATAAAAATAATAAAAGTTATGTTTTCATTTATTCATGAAAAATAAAGAAAAAAGAGTGCGCCACACATTAAGGCTTCTTTAGATATCAGCCCACGAGCGTTTTTTTTCTAAACCCTCTAACCAGTCATCGCAATTTGCTTAATGACGCACCTCCAACCAGATTAGCTAATCTTTGGTATTAACACTTTCGGATTATTCCCTCTATCGGTTGGTTTATACATAGAAGGATCATAAAACAATTATCACTTGGGCCTGTGCATAGTCCCTCAGACTTAACGTCTTCCCTGGAAATACTTGTGGATGGAGCCCTTCATTCGCTTTGCCAGGATTCAAGGGTGGTCAATCTGTTGAAATCAGAGCACTATATTTTGGCCACCGTGCTCGATTCTAGGTTTAAAGCCTACGTTGTATCTCTCTTTCCGGACACAAGTCTGCAGAGGTGGAAAGACCTGCTGGTGAGAAAATTGTCAACTCAAGCGGAACGTGACCCGTCAACAGCTCCTCCTTCATTTTCTCCAGCAACTGGGGCTGCGAGGAATAGGATAACATTTCCGAGCCCACCCGCTGGACACAAAAGTAACAATGCAAGTGACACATTAACAGGAAATTGTTTCTGTCACCATAGCGACAATTATCTGGAAATAAGATAATACACAGACACATAAAAAGACTCAACAGAAATCTTTTGTTTTTAAACAACTATTTCATATCTTTAATACACAGATTTTTCTCTATATTTTAAACTTAAAAAATACTTTACTCTACACAACATGGATAAAATATCCTTAAAGCACAGAAACAATTCAGGTTACATTATAGTATTGCAGGTAAGTAAAACAGATACATATCAGGAGAGCTAAAAGCCTATGGGGGTCATTCAGACCCAGCCGCAATAGCGGCCCGCAGCAGTTTGCTGGTGGTGACAAAATGCAAGTGCGCAGCGGCCGCGCAGACACACATTGTGGCCGCATCACTGAGGCATAAACACGGGCGGGCTAGGACCATTTTCTGGGGGGGGCTGCGTGATGTCACATCTGCGTTCATCTCTGATTAACCCCCTATAAGCTTCCAGAGTGCACCTCGTATCTCATCTTTTCAAAGTTACTACAAATGATATGAGATCGGTAGCAGCACTACTTTCAGGATTACACAGAACACACATAAAGGCTGACACAGCAAATAACAGTAACACATACAAGGGATTAATTAGAAATAAGGAAGAATAATCATCAAGTCTAATAATAAACTGATTCTGTGCGGGCTCATACACCTCTTTACTGCCTCCAGCAGCCACTGGTACTGCACTGTGGCCATACGCCCTGTCTCCTCCCCACTACTGTCACCCACCCTGTCTCCCCCCACTACTGCCACCGCCCCCTCTCCAACTAGCCCCCTGCCCCCTCCCATTACTGCCACCCACCCCGCCTCCCCCACTACTGCCACCGCCCAGTCTCCCCCAATACTGCCACATCTCTCCCCAAAACAGCATCTGCCCTGTCGCCCCCCACTACTGCAACCACCCACCCTGCCTCCACCCTCTACTGCCCTGTCTCCCCTCTGACACCTTAGCGCTGCTTGGGGACAATATTACCCACAGACAGTGCCTCTGGCAGCTCCCGCTACAGCATTAGTGCCACCACCCTCTCTGCCCCCCTGACATCTCAGAACTGCTTGGGGACTCTTGGTACTGCTGGTAACAGTCCTTCATCTGCAGGTGGAAGTAAAAAAGCAGGGCTGTAAGGAGGCAGAAGCTGCTTCTGGTACCACGGACACTGGTCATGTAGGATTGGGTGAGTCAATAAGATTATGTAATAGTCACTATCTTACAGGCAGCCGGTGAAGGGAGCAGAGAATGGGTGTTATGTGGCAGGAACGGGCTGGTTAGGTAACAGCCTGGCTGCTACATTCTGCACAAGCTACAACCGGTGCAATTCTATTGCTGGGAGACCCAGGTAGAGGACATTGCAGTAGTCTATGTGTGATGATACAAGTATATATATGACTGTAGGTAGATCTTCTGAGGGAATAAAGTGCTGGAGTCTGGCTATGTTCCTCAGATGAGGATCTGATTGTGGCAGATACCTTATGTCTAAGTGTCACTCCACCATCCAGGACACCAAGATTCCGCACATAATCAGCATTTTGTAACTCTGACCCCCAAGCACAAGTCTGGTTGGTTTGCAAAGCTGAGCTGTAGCCCTGCCCTTTGTTGGTGAGCTTTTACCATATAGACCTGTTTCACCAGGACGGAGTCACAGCCAACTGGCATCACCCACACCTGGAGCTCAGCTAGACAACCATTTAGGATTTGTACTGGGTTCTCAGTACCCAGAGCAAGAGACAAGTCATCTGCATAGCAGTGGTAGATGAGGACATGACATCTGATTATTTCACCCAGTGGTAACATGTATATTGCAAAAAGCATAGGAGATAGGATGAGAACCTTGAAGAACAACGCATGGCAATGATGAGAATACTCCAGATTAAAATGGTTCCTCACCTGAGTGATATCTATTGTGTGCAACAAGAGCTGATTTATTTCTCAGAGTATAGAAATGGTCTCTCACCTGTGTGAGTTCGCTGATGTTTAACAAGATGTGAGTTTTGTGTAAAACATTTTCCGCACTCAGAACATGGAAATGCCTTCTCACCTGTGTGACTTCTGTGATGTCTAGCAAGATCTGATTTCCTTGTAAAACATTTCCCGCACTCAGAGCAAGAAAATGGCTTCTCACCTGTGTGACTTCTGTGATGTATAACAAGATATGATTTGTGTGCAAAACATTTCCCACACTCAGAACATGGAAATGGCTTCTCACGTGTGTGACTTCTCTGATGTGTAACAAGATGTGATTTGTGTGTAAAACATTTCCCACACTCAGAACATGGAAATGGTTTCTCACCTGTGTGACTTCTGTGATGTATAACAAGATCTGACTTCCGTGTAAAACATTTCCCACACTCAGAACATGGAAATGGTTTCTCACCTGTGTGACGTCTCTGATGAATAACAAGATATGATTTCCGTGTAAAACATTTCCCACACTCAGAACATGGAAATGCCTTCTCACCTGTGTGACTTCTGTGATGTCCAACAAGATCTGATTTCCGTGTAAAACATTTCCCGCACTCAGAGCAAGAAAATGGCTTCTCACCTGTGTGACTTCTGTGATGTCCAACAAGATCTGATTTCCGTGTAAAACATTTCCCGCACTCAGAGCAAGAAAACAGCTTCTCACCTGTGTGACTTCTGTAATGTATAACAAGATCTGATTTTTGTGCAAAACATTTCCCACACTCAGAACATGGAAATGCCTTCTCATCTGTGTGACTTTGCTGATGTGTAACAAGATGTGATTTCTGTGTAAAACATTTCCCGCACTCAGAGCAAGAAAATGGCTTCTCACCTGTGTGACTTCTCTGATGTATAACAAGATATAATTTCTGTGCAAAACATTTCCCACACTCAGAACATGGAAATAGCTTCTCACCTGTGTGACTTCTGTGATGTCTAACAAGATCTGATTTCCGTGTAAAACATTTCCCGCACTCAGAGCAAGAAAATAGCTTCTCACCTGTGTGACTTCTGTGATGTATAACAAGATATAATTTCTGTGCAAAACATTTCCCACACTCAGAACATGGAAATGGCTTCTCACCTGTGTGACTTCTGTGATGTCTAACAAGATCTGATTTCCGTGTAAAACATTTCCCACACTCAGAACATGGAAATGCCTTCTCACCCGCGTGACTTCTGTGATGGTCAACAAGATGTGATTTCCATGTAAAACATTTCCCGCACTCAGAGCAAGAAAATAGCTTCTCACCTGTGTGACTTCTGTGATGTATAACAAGATCTGATTTGTGTGCAAAACATTTCCCACACTCAGAACATGGAAATGCCTTCTCACCCGTGTGACTTCTGTGATGGTCAACAAGATGTGATTTCCGTGTAAAACATTTCCCGCACTCAGAGCAAGAAAATAGCTTCTCACCTGTGTGACTTCTGTGATGTATAACAAGATCTGATTTGTGTGCAAAACATTTCTCACACTCAGAACATGGAAATGCCTTCTCACCTGTGTGACTTTGCTGATGTGTAACAAGATCTGATTTGTATGTAAAACATTTCCCACACTCAGAACATAGAAATGGCCTCTCACCTGTGTGACTTCTCTGATGTCTAACAAATTGCGATTTGTATGTAAAACATTTCCCACACTCAGAACAGATCAGTGGCCTCTCACCTGCCTTACCTGTGTGTGGGTTAATACGCTTTGTGTCCTGTGTAAAACATTTGGCATCTATAGAACACGGAAACTCTGTATCTACTGTCAGAGCTGTAACAGATGCACCAATATCAGAGTGATCAGGAGAACATTTCCCAGGATCAGGGGGATCAGCTGATAGAGCTGTATGTATAATTGGGGTAATGGGGTTATCTCCTGGAGAATTTTGTCTACTGTCATTAACTGTTATGTCACAATCCGGGGATAACATTAGATGTCCTTCTGTGATATTCCTGCTTGTGTGTCCATCTGCTGGAAATAAAATACATTATGGAAATGTGACATTTTCTGTAACAATATTAATCTTGCAAACAATAGGAGATGACTTTCTGGGACACTTAATTGTAAATGTGTGTGTATAATAAAACATAACTTCTAATGAAGGCTTTATAATATTGTGTCTCAGACTATCATTGTGTCCACCCTACTGAGAACACTCACAATAACAAATGTAATATTATAATAAGACTTAGATATATCTCTCTCTTGTACTGGTAACTAACCATGAAGTATAAATGGAGATGTAGTCACTCGCCAAGTCCTATGTCAGCACCAATGTAAAACAATGGATGGGGAACATATCGTATGAATTGGAGATTCTAGATGAACAATAACATCAGTCATATGAGCTGATGGATCAGAGAAATGTCTCCTAACGTTACTCCTGGAAGCATTGGTAAGGTAGTATTCCTTTATGTGTGTGCTCATACGCTGGTAAGCCTGTACATGTGTTACTCACCCTTATATAAGGTATATTGCTACAGCAGAGTAGGTGTGGAACAAGGTACTTTACATGCAATACACCATATGATACCCTGTAATCATCATCATCTGCTACATTATAATCTACTTTCTCTTACGACCTAGAGGATGCTGGGGTCTATTTAGTACCATGGGGTAAAGACGGATCCTTTGGGAGCTACTGGCACTTTAAGAGTTTAATAGTGTGGGCTGCCCCTCCCTCTATGCCCCTCCTACACGAGCAGAACACATTGGGAGAGAAAAGTACTCCTGCAGCATTGTTTGAAAGCTGGCCGGCCCACATTCACTTTAACACCCCAATGCTAAGGGGGAACAGAACGGACTCCACACAGCAGACTTGTTTTTTAAATAATACTGGCCGGTATTCATATGTGATATTATTGTGTTTTATATATATATAAAAAATCGTTCAAAGTAGGAAGCGCTGTCTCATTTTTTCTTTTTTTTCCTACCAGAATCAGTTTAGAAAATGTGCCCGGAGGAGCCGGTCACAGCTAGGGGAGCTCCTAGGAGTTTTCTTAGTTTTTTATTTTCTAGAGTTAGTTAGGTTACAGGAAGGCTGCTGGCAACAGCCTCCCTGCTTCGTGGGAGTTAGGGGGGTCGGGAATAGGAACCAACTTCCTGAAGAGTTAATGGTTCTCTACTCCGCTGACAGGACACTGAGCTCCTGAGGGTGCTGATCGCAAGCCCATGAGGCAACTGCTCACTCCCGCAACACGGCCGCCACCCCTTTACAAAGCCAGAAGAAAGAAAAGTGGTCACTACAGCACTGGTGTCCCGGTTAGCGGGTCGCCGGCGGGTATGGCGGCACAAGGGTGGGAGCGCAGCTCTGACAGGCTGAGCTCCAGGAAGGCTCAGCAACACACAGTGTAGGCACTTTGAGGGGCGTCCTGAGCCAGAGCGGATAAACCCTACACTGGTCACACAGCTAACAGGGGCTAATTCCCCTGTTATCACTAAAATCTTTGTCACGGCTGGCAAGGTTTGAGGATCCAGCAGTTGAGACTTGCCCAAGGAGGTAGCTGTCTGTGGGTGAACAAAACGAGGGGGTTGGATATAGTTCCTTCTCATAGGCCATGGGGCAATGAAGAGCATAGGTGGGGATAAGAGTTAGTGGGTTGTAGTTCTTGTGGACAGGGCTGAGGTTGAGAACTGTGGCTGGTGAACGATGACTTAAAGATGTAGTTGTAGACAAGGAACTGCGGGTTGTGGCTTGAAAGACGAGGTTGTAATTAATGAACTGCGGAACTGTGAATGGTGGTTAAAGACGTGGCTGGAGACAAAGAACAGTGGACTGTGACTTGAAAGACGAGGCTGTAGATAATGAACTGTGGAACTGTGAATGGTGGGTGGAGACGTGACTGGAGACAAGGAACAGTGGACTGTGGTTTGGAAGACGAGGCTGGAGATAATGGACTGCGGACTGTGGATGGTGGTTTCAAAGACGTGGCTGGAGACAAAGATCTGCGGACTGTGGCTTGAAAGACGAGGCAGGAAACCAGAGGTCGACCGTGCCCAAAGGGTCTTACTGTACCGGGTTTTCCAGGAGCGTTTCCACAGGCAGCAGCGGGTTAGGCACGGCAGGGCTGCAGCAGCAACTGAGAACCGACTAAGCAGGATTAGGAGTAACCAGAATACGGCAAGAATCCTGGGAGCACAGGCTAAAGCACCTACAACAGGATTGTAACTTGAAGCACTGGCGTCCCTGTCCTAAACCAGCCCCCTTTTATAGGAAGTTTCCCTGGATTGGCTGGAAGGAACAGGAAGCAAGAATTATGCCTCAAACTTGGTCTCCAACATGGCGGCGCCCAGTACTGCAGACCTTTTACATAGCCACACAGCTCACTGCCCCTGGTTTCCTAGCAACAGCTCAGCAAGAGAGACCCACTGCAGCGGCGTCCCACCGCCATGAGCAGACTCCCTCACCGCCGCTACTGCTGCCCTTGGATCCGGCGCAACAGCCCACCTCTGCCGCTTCCCAGCCACCACCTGTGAAGCCCGCCCCGCGGCCCCAGCGTGCCGGTAAGACCCCAGATGCTGACAGTACCCACCCTTTTGCGGGTGGACTATGGACACCTATAAGGTTTAGCTGGAAACTTGGTATGAAATCTCCGAAGAAGTCTTGAAGCATGGACATCTTCTGCTTCTACCCAAGACCTTTCCTCTGGTCCATATCCCTTCCAATCAACAAGAAACTGGAAGCGACCATATCGTCTGCGGGAGTCGAGGATCTTGTGAATCTCAAATTCATCACCTTGTGCTGATCGGATCTTGGGTGATTTAGGCAGAGCAGCTCTGAATCGATTAAGTACCAATGGTTTTAAGAGAGAAATATGGAAAGCATTAGGAATTCTTAAATGCGGAGGCAATTTCACCTTGTAAGCCACAGGATTTAGTACTATTTCGATTGGGTAGGGCCCAATAAATCTGGGAGCAAACTTTTTAGTAGGGACTTTCAACCTTAGATTACGTGTGGAAACCCAAACCCGATCTCCCACCTTAAGGCTTGGTACAGCTCTTCGCTTCAGATCTGCATAGATCTTATACCTCTTAGATGTCTTAAGCAAGGTCTTGTGAACTTGTCTCCAGGTTTTGGTAAATTGTTGAAGTGCTGATTCTGCGGCAGGAACCTCGAGGGTAGGCAGAAGCTGGAAGTCAGGAACTTTTGGATGATAACCATAATTAATGAAAAACGGAGAAGATTTTGTGGCAGAGTGATAGAGATTGTTATGGGCAAATTCTGCAAATGGGAGGAAGTCCAGCCAGTCGTCCTGAGAGGAGGACATGAATAAACGCAGAAATGTCTCTTAGTCCTAGTTCACTCTCTCTGTTTGACCATCCGTTTAGGGATAACATCCTGAGGAGAAATTCAATTTTATACCGAGAGCAGAACATAAGGACCTCCAAAACTTGGCCACAAACTGAGGACCTCTATCAGACACGATCTCCTGTGGTAGACCATGGAGTCGGAAGCTATGAATAATTTTGCCAACTGGGATGCCGATGGAAGACTAGCCAGGGGAACGAAGTGTGCCATTTTAGAGAACCGATCAACTATGACCCACACAGTATTTTGTCCGCCAGATGCAGGTAAATCGGTAATAAAGTCCATAGAAATATGCGTCCATGGTCTTTGTGGCACAGGTAACGGATGAAGTAGCCCAGCTGGAGGGCCCTTGGGACTTTTATGCTGGGCACACTTCGGACAAGCAGCCACGAATTCCTGAACGTCAGCCCTGAGGTGAGGCCACCAGTAGGAGCGCTGAATGAATTTCAACGTTTTATGACCACCCGCATGGCCCATGAAGGTGGAGTGAGCCCATGTAAGAAGTTTCTTGCATAGATTTGGTGCAACAAAATTTTTTCCTGGAGCAGGAAGTGGAGCGGTATTAGTTGCCAAGAAAGAGGTGGACTCCAAGATGAATTGTTCTTTTGAACCGTCAGAGGGTTCTTCAGTACTCAAGGAACGGGATAATGCATCTGCTTTTTTGTTGAGGGAACCTGGTCGGTAACTAAGTTTAAAGTTAAAACGAGTAAAGAAGAGTGCCCATCTTGCTTGGCATGGGCTCAGACATCAGGCTGACTGTAGATATAGGAGGTTCTTGTGTTCTGTGGTTACCGAGATGGGATGCTGGGCTCCCTCCAACATATACCTCCACTCCTCAAAGGCAAATTTGATTGCCAGTAATTCTTGTTTCCCAATGGCGTAATTTTGTTCAGCAGGAGAAAATCTTCGCCAGAAGAACGCACAGGGATGGACCTTCTTGTCCTCGAAGAGCTGGGATAACACTGCTCCTACTCCGACAGTGGAGGCATCAACCTCCACCAGGAACAGACGGCTGAGATCAGGTTGTCGAAGGACAGGGGCGGTCATGAAGGCCTCCTTTAAAGATGAAAAGGCTTCCAAAGCTTCCGGAGACCACTTAGCAGGATCTGCTCCTTTCCTAGTTAAAGAGGTTATGGGGGCTATGACAGAGGAATAATTCTGAATAAATCTTCGGTAGAAGTTAGCGAATCCCAGGAAAC
The DNA here is from genome assembly GCF_028390025.1 of Pseudophryne corroboree. Taxonomy (NCBI): domain Eukaryota; kingdom Metazoa; phylum Chordata; class Amphibia; order Anura; family Myobatrachidae; genus Pseudophryne; species Pseudophryne corroboree. The sequence goes on along the minus strand of NW_026967509.1, from coordinate 1,905,503 downwards.
GTTGAACCCCCTTAAGGGTAGCTGGAAGCGACCAATCCTGGATCACCTGGACTTTAGCGGGATCCATCTGCAACTTCTACCCCGAGAGGATGTAACCGAGGAATGGAATAGTGGGTACTTCGAAGGTGCACTTCTCTAACTTACAGAATAACTGATTCCTCTGTAAACGAGTAAGAACCTCTTTGACTTGATCTCGATGGGTCTTCAGATCCCTAGAAAAGATGAGGATGTCATCCAAATACACCATCAGGCAGTCATAAAGGAGGTCTCTAAAAATTTTGTTAACGAATGCTTGAAAGACAGCTGGGGCGTTACACAGGCCGAAAGGCATTACCAGGTATTCGTAATGCCCGTCGCAGGTATTAAATGCCGTCTTCCATTTGTCACCTGGGCGAATACGTATAAGATTGTAGGCCCCTCGTAAGTACAATTTGGAGAACACAGTAGCTCCTTTAACACGGTCGAACAGTTCTGGGATTAAGGGCAACAGATATCTGTTCTTAATTGTTATATTGTTGAGCCCTCTATAATCAAACAGGGCCGCAGACCCCCATCCTTCTTTTTGACAAAGAAAAACCCCGCCCCGGCCGGAGAAGTGGAAGAACCTGATGAACCCTTTATCCAAATTTTCCCGGATATACTCCGACATGGCCTGTGTCTCAGGGAGTAAGAGAGGGTAGATTCAGCCTCGGGGAGGAGTCTTGCCTGGTACCAGATCAATGGGACAGTCCCAAGTGCAATGAGGAGGCAAGGTGTCCGCCCCATGCTTACTGAAAACATCTTGAAAGGACTGGTATTCCACAGGAAGGCTGGAAGGGCTGGAAGCACAGAGGGGTCTTACTGAGGGCAAACATTTCTGGAAGCAGTTTAGTCCCCAAGAGAGAACATCCATGGTTCGACAGTCTATGTGGGGATTGTGTTTGATTAACCATGGAAATCCTAGGATCAGTTCGTGAGAGGCTTTAGGAATTACTAGAAAGGAGATGTCTTCCGAATGAAGAACTCCGACCTTAATCTTGAGAGGAACAGTACGAAAGGATATAATTCCCTCAGGAATATGACTTCCATCTACCGCAGTAATTGAAATGTTTTTCGATCCAAACGGACCTTTTGTATTGCAGTTCGTTTAACCAGAGCTGATGTAATGAAGCTTTCGGCGGCTCCGGAGTCGAGTAGTGCAGGGATGAGAAGAAGAAGGGAGCTCCAGGTGAGTTAACAAGACAGACTCTTTCTTGGCAAATAATTCTGAGAAATCTCCTAGCTTGACCTCTCCGGCACAAGCTAGGAGCGGGCGTTTTCCGGACGTAGGCTGCAGGATTTAACAAAATGGTCAGATGCCCCACAATACATGCAAAGGTTCCCTTGTCGCCGTCTCTGACGTTCCTCGTTGGAGAGACGGGAACAATTAATCTGCATGGGTTCTTCGGTAGTTGAAGATGACCGTGTCGACGGAAGAACAACTGGAGGCTTAGGACGATCTGACCGCGATCTCTCCATGCAGCGTTCTCTGCACCTCAGGTCTAATTTATTGCATAAGGAAATGAATCTAGCCAACTTATCAGGTCATCTTTGATCTTTTCGGAGAGACCGTTCCAGAAAGCTGCAATGAGAGCCTCTTCGTTCCAGTTCAGTTCTGAGGAGAGAGTACGAAACTGGATCACGTACTGACTGACCGTACGCGTGCCCTGACGCAGGCGCAGGATTTCTAATGAGGCGGCAGACGTCCTGCCTGGTTCGTCGAAGATTCTTCGAAAGGTGGCCATGAACTCAGAATAGTTAGACAGGATGGGATCCGTACTCTCCCACAAAGGTGAAGCCCATTCCAACGCCTGTCCAGTAAGTAAAGAAATGGTATAGGCTACCTTGGTTCGTGCTGATGGGAAGTTGGCCGACTGTAGTTCGAACTGGATTTCGCACTGGTTAAGAAACCCGCGCCATTGTTTTGGTTTCCCATCAAACTTACTGGGAGAAGGCAAATGCAACCGTGGAAGTGGTACTGGTACAGGAGGAAGTGGAACCGAGGGGTGCTAATGTGGGAGCAGCCATAGATACTTGATGAGCCGTCATGGCAACACACAGAGAATCGAGACGTTCGCACATATTCTGCATGAACTGCACTATTTGGGATTGGGTGGCCTCCTGCTTACTCAAGCGAGACCAGATATCTGCAGTTGAATCACCTCCTGAAGCCTGATCACCCGTTGAATCCATTGGGCCAGTGCTTACTGTCACGGCTGGCAAGGTTTGAGGATCCGGCAGCTGAGACTTGCCCAAGGAGGTAGCTGGTTGTGGGTGAACAAGACGTGGGGATTGGATATAGTTCCTTCTCATAGGACAAGGGGCAATGAAGAGCGTAGGCGGGGATAAGAGTCAGTGGGTTGTAGTTCTTGTGGACAGGGCTGAGGTTGAGAACTGTGGCTGGTGAACGATGACTTAAAGATGTAGTTGTAGACAAGGAACTGCGGGTTGTGGCTTGAAAGAAGAGGTTGTAATTAATGAACTGCGGAACTGTAATGGTGGTTAAAGACGTGGCTGGAGACAAAGAACAGTGGACTGTGACTTGAAAGACGAGGCTGTAGATAATGAACTGTGGAACTGTGAATGGTGGGTGGAGACGTGACTGGAGACAAGGAACAGTGGACTGTGGTTTGGAAGACGAGGCTGGAGATAATGGACTGCGGACAGTGGATGGTGGTTTCGAAGACGTGGCTGGAGACAAAGATCTGCGGACTGTGGCTTGAAAGACGAGGCAGGAGAGCCGAGGGCGACCGTGCCCAAAGGGTCTTACTGTACCGGGTTTTCCAGGAGCGTTTCCACAGGCAGCAGCGGGTTAGGCACGGCAGGGCTGCAGCAGCAACTGAGAACCGACTAAGCAGGATTAGGAGTAACCAGAATACGGCAAGAATCCTGGGAGCACAGGCTAAAGCACCTACAACAATATTGTAACTTGAAGCACTGGCGTCCCTGTCCTAAACCAGCCCCCTTTTATAGGAAGTTTCCCTGGATTGGCTGGAAGGAACAGGAAGCAAGAATTATGCCTCAAACTTGGTCTCCAACATGACGGTGCCCAGTACTGCAGACCATAGCCACACAGCTCACTGCCACTGGTTTCCTAGCAACAGCTCAGCAAGAGAGACCCACTGCAGCGGCATACCGCCGCCACGAGCGGACTCCCTCACCACCACTACTGCTGCCCTCGGACTCGGCGCAAAAGCCCACCTCCGCTGCTGCCCAGCCGCCGCCTGTGAAGCCCTCCCCGTGGCCCCAACGTGCCTGTAAGACCCCAGACGCTGACAATCCTCAGGCCAGTATAAACAATTAGTGCAGGAAGCCGCGCGCCATTACAAGGGGCGGGGCTTCCTCTCAGAGTGGATCCAGCACTCACCAGCGCAATTTTCTCCCTGCAGATCATAGGAACTAGGACACTGACAGGGAGTGCTGCCCTCCCTATTAAGGTTAGTCAGTCAGCGCCGGGCTTTTATCATAATAACTGCCTACAGGGGCGCTGTGTGGCTGGCTCCTTATACTCTGTGACTCTCTGAAGGTACTCTGGGGGAAACTGTGTCTGACATTTTCCTGTGTGTGTGTGTGTGTGTGTGTGTGTGTGTGTGTGTGTGTGTGTGTGTGTGTGTGTATCCACATTACCATGTCTAAGGACTCTGTGCCCTATGCTGCAGAGTGTGTATCTTCTCCTGAGGAGTCTATTCCATGTACTCAGGACTGCAATGTGCTGTCTCAGCCTTCTGAATCCAAACCCCCATGGGTGGATTATTTAAGGGGAATGATATCCCAGATTTCAACAAGGATGTCACATACTGAGAAAGAGACGCAGGTTTTGAGACAATCTGTAGTGGGTTTGAAGTATTCAGCTCCCACTACTTCATCTAAAACCCCACCTACATACCCCAAAAAATGTACACTTGCCCAGATAATGCAAACTGACACTGATACCGACTCTGATACAAGGGACGGTGATGGGGATATGCAGGGGGGGATGCATCCATTGCTAAAGGGGTGCAGCTAATGATTGAAGCCATTAGGGATGTTTTGCTTATTTCTGAGAAGGTTCCGGAACAAGTAGAGGAATCTTATTTTACAGTAAATAAGAAATCCTCGCTTACCGTCCCTGCTTCTAAGGAGTTAAACTCCTTGTTTGAAAAATCCTGGGAAATCCCAGAAAAAAAATCCCAGATCCCTAAAAATTCTCATTGCTTTGCCTTTCCCTGAAGAGGAGGATAGGAAGAAGTGGGAAAACCCACCTGTAGTAGATGCTTCTGTATCTAGGCTGTCTAAAAAGGTGGTTTTACCTGTCGCTGGTCCAACCGCCTTAAAGGAGCCGGCTGATCGCAAGATTGAAACTACGTTCAAATCACTATACACTGCTACAGGCGTGGCTTTAGGGCCCACTATTGCTTGTGCATGGATTTCTAAAGCCATAGTAAAGTGGTCAGGCACTTTACTAGAGGACTTTGATAACAGGATTTTTTATACCTACCGGTAAATCCTTTTCTCCTAGTCCGTACGTAGAGGATGCTGGGGTCCACTTATTGACCATGGGGTATAGATGGTTCCGCAGGAGCCAATGGCACTCTTAAGACTTTTTAATGGGTGTGAACTGGCTCCTCCCTCTATGCCCCTCCTCCAGACCTCAGTTATAGGATCTGTGCCCAGGGAGATGGACATTTCGAGGAAAGGATTTACTTTAATACTAGTGGTGAGATACACACCAGCTCACACCTCAACCATGCCACACACATGGCAATCAACATAACACACGCAACAAGCTGAAACTAACATAACACAAATTGTGTATAACTAAACTGCAGGTAAAGTATGCACTGGGTCGGGCGCCCAGCATCCTCTACGGATTAGGAGAAAAGGATTTACCGGTAGGTATAAAAATCCTGTTTTCTCATACATTCTAGAGGATGCTGGGGTCCACTTATTGACCATGGGGTTTATACCAAAGCTCCAGTACGGGCGGGAGAGTGCGGATGACCCTGCAGCACCGATTGACCGAACTTGAGGTCTTCATCGGCTAAGGTCTCAAACTTGTAGAATTTAGCAAATGCGTTTGACCCTGACCAAGTAGCTGCTCGACAAAGTTGCAATTCTGAGACCCCCCGGGCGGCCGCCCCTGATGAGCCCACCTTCCTAGTAGAATGGGCATTCACTGACTTCGGTAACGGCAATCCAGCCGTAGAATGAGCTTGCTGAATCGTATTACAGATCCAGCGAGCAATAGTCTGCTTGGAAGCAGGACACCCAATTTTGTTGGGAGCATACAGGACAAACAAGGACTCTGTTTTCCGAATTCGAGCTGTTCTAGCGACATAAATCTTCAAAGCTCTAACCACATCTAGAGACTTTGACTCAGTGAACGTGTCAGTAACCACTGGCACCACAATAGGTTGGTTTATGTGGAAAGAAGAAACCACCTTTGGAAGAAAATGTTGTTCGCAACTCTGCCCTATCTTCATGGAATATCAGGTAAGGGCTCTTGTGAGACAAAGCCCCCAATTCAGACACCCAACGTGCGGATGCCAAAAGCATCACCACTTTCCAAGTAAGAAACTTCAACTATATCTCTCGTAGAGGCTCAAACCAATCTGATTGAAGAAACTGCAATACCGCATTAAGGTCCAATGGTGCCACTGGAGGCACAAATGGAGGCTGGATGTGCAGAACCCCTTTCACGAAGGTCTGAACCTCTGGAAGAGAGGCCAATTGTTTTTGGAAGAACACTAACAAGGCCAAAATCTAGACCTTGAATGACCCCAATCAGAGGCCCGCCTCCACGCCAGCCTGCAGAAAATGGAGAAAACGCCCCAAGGAGCCTTCTTGGATTCACACCAAGACGCATATTTTCTCCAAATACGGTTGCAATGTTTCGACGTTACTCCTTTCCTGTCCTGAATAAGTGTGGGAATGACTTCTTTTGGAATACCCTTTCGGGCTAGGATCCGGCACTCAACAGCCATGCCGTCAAACGTAGCCGCGGTAAGTCCTGATGCACGCATGGCCCCTGCTACAGCAGGTCCTCGCGAATAGGAAGAGGCCGGGGATCTTCTATGAGCAACTCCTGAAGATCTGGGTACCAAGCCCTCCTTGGCCAGTCTGGGGCAATGAAGATTGCTCGAACGCTTGTTCTTCTTATGATCCTGAGAACTATTGGGATCAGCGGAAGTGGAGTGAAGACATACACTGACCAGAGTACCCACTGGGTTACTAGAGCATCCACCGATATTGCTTGAGGGTCTTTGGACCTGGAACAATATTTCTGAAGCTTCTTTTTGAGACGAGATACCATCATGTCTAGTTGAGGAACTCCCCAAAGACTTGTCACCTCTGCAAAAAGTTCTTGGTGGAGGCCCCACTCTCCTGGATGGAGATCGTGTCTGCTGAGGAAGTCTGTTTCCCAGTTGTGCACTCCCGGAATGAAAAATGCTGACAGAGCTTTTGCATGCCTTTCTGCCCAGAGGAGGATCTTTGTCACCTCTGTTATTGCTGCTCTGCTTTTCGTTCCGCTCTTACGGTTTATATACGCACTGCTGTTACATTGCCCGAATGGATCTGTACGGGATGATCTTGAAGAAGATGTACCGCTTGTCGAAGGCCGTTGTAAATGGCTCTCAATTTCAGCACATTTATATGAAGGCAGGCTTCATGACTTGACCATATTCCTTGGAAGCTTTCCCCCTCAGTGACAGCTCCCCAGACTCTGAGACTTGCATCCGTGGTTACCAGGACCCAGTCCTGAATCCCGAATCTGCGTCCCTCTAATAGGTGCGGACTGTGTAGCCACCACAGGAGTGATATCCTGGCTTTTGACGACAGGACTATCTTCCGGTGCATGTGAAGGTGGGATCCTGACCACTTGTCCAACAGGTCCCACTGGAATACTCTGGCATGGAACCTGCCAAACTGTATGGCCTCGTAGGCCGCCACCATCTTCCCCAACAACCGAATGCACTGATGGATCAACACACTGGATGGTTTCAATACCTGTTTTACCATTTTCTGGATTTCCAGAGCCTTTTCCCCCGCAAAAAATACTCTCTGAACTTCCGTGTCCAGAATCATCCCGAGAAAAGACAATCTTGATGTCAGTTCCAATTGTGACTTTGGATAATTTATGATCCAACCGTGTTTTGTAACAACTGCTCCCTGGATCTCGCCTTTATCTGGAGATCGTCCAGATAAGGAATTATATTGACTCCTTTTTGACGAAGGAGGACCATCATCTCCGCCATCACCTTGGTGAATACCCTCGGCACCGTGGAGAGACCAAAAGGTAACGTCTGGGACTGGTAATGGCAATCCTGCACCGCAAATCTCAGATAGGCTTGGTGAGGAGGATAAATGGGAACATGCAGGTAAGCATCCTTGATGTCTACCGACACAATGTAATCCCCCTCCTCCAGACTGGAAATCACTGCCCGGAGTGATTTCATCTTGAACTTGAACCGTTTCAAGTAGAGATTCAAATTTTTTAGGTTCAGGGTCGGTATGACCGAGCCGTCCGGCTTCGGAACTACAAAGAGGCTTGAATAAAACCCCTCCCCTTGTTGCGGCAAAGGCACCCGGACTACGACCTGGTCCTGACATAATTTTTGGATTGCCGCTGATACTGCTTCTCTTTCTTGAAGAGAAGCTGGCAAGGTTGATTTGAAAAATCGGCATGGGGGAACGTCTTGAAACTCCAGCTTGTATCCCTGGGATACTATTTGCAACACCCAGGGATACAGGCCAGACAGAATCCAACCTTGGCTGAACAGTTTGAGACGTGCCTCCTGCAAGGGAGTTCAAGCATCATGCTGAAGATTTGGCAGAAATAGGGGTAGACTTCTGCTCTTGGGAACCTGTGGGCTTCTTTCCCTTTCCCCTACCTGCAAAGAAGGGGGAACCTCTCGCTCTTTTGTATTTATTGGGCTGAAAGGACTGCATGTGTGTGTGATAGGTCTTTTTTGCCGGTGCAGGCGCAGAGGGCAAAAACATTGACTTACCTGCGGTAGCCGCCGAGACCAACGCATCCAGACCATCGCCAAATAAAGTCTCACCGTTATATGGGAGAGCCTCCATGTTTCTTTTGGAATCTGCATTTGCGTTCCACTGGCGAATCCACAATGCCCGCCTAGCTGATACTGCCATGGTAGCGGCTTGTGAACTCAAGAGTCCAATATCTTTCATTGCTTCCAGCATGTAGGCGGCAGCGTCTTTGATATACCCTAACTTAAGGAGCATCTCATCTTTATCAATCGTGTCAATTTCTGATGACACGCTTTCTGACCATTTTTCAATAACGCGACTCACCCACGCGCAGGCAATAGTGGGCCTGAGCAGTGTACCATTGGTACATAAATGGATTTCAATGTAGTTTCCATCTTACGGTCTGCCGGCTCTTTTAGTGAAGCTATGCCAGGTGTAGGGAGAAGAACCGTCTTTGTCATCCTGGATAGTGCGCTGTCTAACACAGGAGGCGATTCCCATTTTTCCCTGTCTTCTGCTGGGAAAGGGTAAGCTATCTAAATCCGCTTAGGAATATTACATTTTTTCTCAGGATTCACCCACATCCCTGCAAAGAGAGCGTTTAGCTCGTGGGAAGGAGGGAACGTGACTTTGGATTTCTTTTCTTTACATAAATAAGCCTTGTCCTGAGGTACAGGCGAGTCTTCTGTAATTTCCAACACATCACAATCCACAATCATATATTGTATATTGTTTGCCAATTTATGATCTATTTCTCTAGAGTCACTACTGTCGACACAAGAATCAGAGTCCGTGTCGGTATCAGTATTCACAAATGGTCTCGTATGTGACCCAGAGGGGCCGCCTGCGGATGGAAGAACGGAGTCCTGAAAAATCACATCTTCCACAGATTTTCTCCAGCTTTCAGCCTGATATTCAGACTTATCTTTTCTCCTATTGATATGATGCATATTGTCACGTATTTCTTTCACCCATGCAGGCTCTTGGGCCGTCAGGGCCACCACATTACAACTCTGTGTCCCTAAAATGCCTTCCTCCGAGGAGGAACTCCCTGCCTCAAACATGCCTTATACGTGTACAGCACTCACTCACAGACACATTTGGACAGACCCACAGCAAATCTGTCAGAGGGACACAGTATAGGAGCAGCCAGTTCACACCCCCAGCGCCAGTATGTAGTGTCTGTGAACACACAATGCCCACAGACAACAGCGCTTTTACACAGTAATTCACACTTGTAATGCACCACAAAACGCTTTGTGCCCCCCTTAATTGTACCCTGTACTTGTTGTCAGAAGTGGAGGAAAGGACCAGCGTTGTCTCTGCAGCCTGAGGAGAGAGAGGAAATGGCGCTGAGCAGTGTGCTGGCTGCCTGAGGAAGAAGCTCCGCCCCCGCAAAAGGCGCGTTTTTCACTCAGCAATGTTTTTTAATATTCATACTGGCGGGGGTAGGGCTGTGCCAGCGGCATCTTATGCCCCCTTTGCGCCAGTTTAAGGTATTAATTGCTGCCCAGGGTGCCCCATCCCCGTGCCCTGCAGTGCCTGTGTGTGTGGGCAGCAATGGCGCGCTGCACTCCCGCCAGCCGCGCCGTACCTCAGCCGTCACTTTAGTTGCTAGATCTATCTTCTCATACTCACCTGTCTTCGGACTTCTGGATCTGTGAGGGGGGTGACGGCGGGCTGTGGGAGTGAGCATCTAGGCACAGCTAGCGTTCAGTTCCCTTCAAGAGCTAATGGTGTCCTGTCAGCCAGAAGCAGAGCCATGAAACTCTTCAGGAAGTTGGTTCTACTTCTGCCCCCTCAGTCCCATGAAGCAGGGAGACTGTTGCCAGCAGTTCTTCCTGAAAATAAAAAAACCTAACATAAGTCTTTTTCAGAGAAACTCAGTAGAGCTCCTCAGAGTGCATCCAGTCTCCTGGGCACATTTCTAAAACTGAGGTCTGGAGGAGGGGCATAGAGGGAGGAGCCAGTTCACACCCATTAAAAAGTCTTAAGAGTGCCATTGGCTCCTGCGAAACCGTCTATACCCCACGGTCAATAAGTGGACCACAGCATCCTCTAGGACGTATGAGAAACTATGGATAGGAGTGACACTGACTTGTTTTTACATCACATAAAGGATTCTGCAGGTTTCATGGTGGAGGCCATGAAGGACATTGGCCTGATACTTCCATGGCTGTCTCGGCACGCAGGATACGCCAATGGACTGCGGATGCAGAATCCAAGAAAAGTGTGGAGAACCTGCCATTTACAGGTCAGGCACTATTTGGGGACGCATTGGATGCGTGGATTTCCCCGGTGACTGCGGGTAAGTCAACATTTCTTCCATCCGCAGCAGCCCCAGCTAGGAAATCTTATCCTACACCTACACTGCGGTCCATTTGGACCGCAAAATTTAAAAAATCTAACCCCCCCCCCACCTTCTTTAGAGAAGGTCGGGGAAGAGCCAAAAAACCTGCACCAACAGGTTCCCAGGAACAGAAACCAGGTTCTACTTCCTACAAATATTCAGCATGACGGTGGACCTCTCAGCCTGGAGATCAGGCAGGTGGGAGCGAGACTAAAAGATTTCAGTCACGTCTGGGCGTCATCATGCCTAGACCCCTGGGTGAAGGATATTGTTACCCATGGGTACAGACTGGAGTTTCAGGAACTCCCACCTCACAGATTCTTCAAATCAGGCATACCAGTTTCGCTGACAGAAAGTGCTATCCTAAAGGAAACCATTCAAAAATTGGTACGACCAAATGTCATTGTTCCAGTTCCACCTCACCCAAAAACCAAGGGTTATTACTCAAACCTGTTTGTGGTACCAAAACCGGACGGTTCGGTAAGGCCTATATTGAACCTACTTGAGGGTTTTCCAATTCAAGATGGAGTCTATGAGAGCGGTGATCTCAGGTCTGGAGGAGGGGAAATTCCTAGTATCCCTGGATATCAAGGATGCGTACCTTCACATTCTGATCTGGCCAACTCACCAGGCCTATCTACGGTGTGCACTACAGGACTGTCACTATCAGTTCCAGATGTTGCCATTTGGCCTCTCCACAGAAACGAGGGTGTTCACCAAGGTCATGGCGGAGATGATGCTCCTCCTACGCAAACAGGGAGTGAACATAATTTCATATCTGGATGATCTGCTGATAGAGGCATCTTCCAAGGAGAAACTGTTGCAGAGTATTGCGCTCTCAACTCAAGTACTCTGGGATCATGGGTGAATCCTGAACCTTCCAAAGTCATATTTGGAACAGACAAGGAGACTGCCCTTCCTGGGGATGGTACTCGACATGGAAGTTCAGAGGGTGTTTCTACCAGTGGAGAAAGCGTTGGTGATCCAATCAATGGTCTGGGATGTCTTGAAACCTCCCCGGGTATCGGTTCATCGGTGCATTCGCCTTCTGGGGAAGATGGTAGCCTCCTACGAGGCTCTACAATACAGAAGATTCCATGCACGGTTTTTCCAGCTGGTTCTCCTGGACAAGTGATCGGGATGACATCTTCACATGCACCAGCAGATATGCCTGTCGCCGATAGCCAGAATTTCACTACTCTGGTGGTTGCAAACTTCTCACCTGCTCGAGGGTTGCAGGTTCGGGATTCAGAATTGGATTCTTCTAACCACGGATGCAAGCCTCAAAGGTTGGGGAGTAGTCAACCAGGGGGAAAAATTTCCAAGGAAAGTGGTCAAGCCAGGAATCGGTCCTTCCAATAAACATTCTGGAACTAAGGGCCATATACAATGGCCTTCTACAAGTGGCTCATCTTCTGCAAGATCGAGCCATTCAGGTTTAGTCGGACGTCACAGCGGTGTCCTACATAAACAGGCAGGGTGGAACAAAGAGCAGGGCTGCAATGTCAGAGGTATCAAGAATCCTCCTCTGGGCAGAAAGACACGCGCTGGCGGCGATCTTCATTCCGGGAGTGGACAACTGGGAAGCGGACTTCCTCAGCAGACACAATCTCTATCCAAGAGAATGGGGCCTCCATCCGGAGGTATTCACAGAAGTAACACACCGATGAGGTGTACCTCAGATAGACATGATGGCCTCTCGCCTCAACAAGAAGCTTCGGAGGCACTGTTCCAGGTCACGAGACCCACAGGCAGTGGAGTGGTGACTCCGTGGGTGTTCCAGTCAGTGTATGTTTCCCTCCACTTCCACTCATCCCAAGGATTCTCAAACTAATAAAAAGATCAAGAGTTCTGGCGATCCTCATTGCTCTGGACTGGCCAAGGTGGGCTTGGTACTCTGATCTTTTGGCATTACTGCTGGATATCAGAGGTCTCTTCCTCTTCACGAGGACCTTCTACTGCAGGGGCCATTTGCCTATCAAGACGTACCGCGGCTACGTTTGATGGCATGGAGGTTGAACGCCAGATCTTAGCTTGGGAGGGCATCCCGAATAAGGTTATTCCTACTCTGATCCAAGCAGATTTGGAAAAAGTATGTGTCTTGGTGTAAATCCGAAAAGTTTCCTACAGTGGAGTTTCAACTGGGACATTTTCTCCTCTTTCTGCAAGCAGGTGTGGATGTTGGCCTACGCTTGGGCTCCATCACGGTCCAGATTTCGGCATTGTCTATTTTCTTCCAGAAACAATTGTCTGCTATCCCTGAGGTTCAGACTTTCTTGAAAGGAGTTCTGCACATCCAACCACCCTTTGTACCTCCTATGGCACCTTGGGATCTTAATGTGGTGCTGCAGTTCCTGCAATTGGATTGGTTCGAACCTTAACAGGAGGTGGACGTAAAGTTTCTTGCTTGGAATGCGGTCACGTTATTGGCATTGGCATCTGCTAGACGTGTGTCAGAATTGGGGGCATTGTCGCACAAGAGCCCCTACTTGATTTTCCATGAGGATAGAGCTGAGCTCAGAACGTGTCAGCAATTTCTCCCTAAGGTTGTGTCGGCTTTTCATATCAACCAACCTATTGTGGTGCCAGTGGCTACTGACACCTCAATTACCTCAAAGTCCTTGTATGTCGTGCGGGCTTTGTAAATCTATGTGAAGAGAACTACTCGTCACAGGAAGTCGGACGCACTATTTGTCCTTTATGATCCCTACAAGATTGAGTGTCCTGCTTCTAAGAAGACAATTTCACACTGGATCAGGCTTACTATCCAGCATGCTTATTCCACGGCAGGATTGCCAATTCCAAAATCTGTTCAGGCCCACTCTACCCGTAAAGTGGGTTCTTCCTGGTTAGCTGCCTAGGGTGTCTCGGCTATTCAGCTTTGCCGAGCAGCTACTTGGTCAGGGTTGAACACGTTTGCTAAGTTTTACAAGTTCTATATTTTGGCCTCTGAGGACCTCAAGTTGGTCAATCAGTTCTGCAGGAACCTCAGCACTCTCCCTCCTGTACTGGGAGCTTTGGTACATCCCCATGGTACTAAATGGACCCCAGCATCCAGGGCCGGTGCTAGGGTGTTTGGCGCCCTCCTGCAAATACAGATGTGGCTCTCTGATCCTAGCCACACGCAGTCGCATCACGCTTGCGACTACCTGTGGAAATCTGGGTCCGAGACGTGGTTTACCAGGGATTCTGTTTCACCTGCCTCAGGCAGGCGAAACCAAATCCCAGGGAACAACCCCGTAGCAACACAGCGCATCAGCAAGGTACAGCAGCAGAGTATTATGTTACCCAGAGCAAATTTTAAAAAAGCGCCCTTTAAATTGTCATTTCAAATTCTGGCTGAATTTTCATAGTCTATAAGTACTGAAATAAACATACATTGCAATACAGTGCCCCCTCCTTGTTATCTCTTCATAGTTCCTCCCTAGTCTGTACTCTTGTCATACTGTAGTTCCCCCTTGTCCGAACTTTCCTCATAATGTCCCCACTTGTCTGTTCTCACCTCCTAGTACCTCTCTTGTCTGTACTCATCTCACTATACAGGGGTTCATTATGACACTACACAGGGGTCCATTATATCAGTGCTGTAAATAGACATTTTAGCGCTGTGTGCAAGAAACGGCATTAGCGCCCCCCGCCCTTTATGTAAAATAGGGGCAGTGCGCGCTGCAGGCGCTTGCAAAAATATAGGGGCGTGGCTTCATGGGGAAGGGGTGTGGCCATAAAATAATTGCAATTCATATTACAGTGCACATTAGTCTGCATTATTCAGATTATGCCGCACAGTAGCGCCACTACACCAGGTAGAGCCCCTTTTACACTTTACGGCAGATTCCCCTTTTTACACATTACGGCAGCCAGTCCCCCATTTTACACATTACTGCAGCCAGTCCCCCTTTTTACACATTACAGCAGACATAGTCCCCCTTTTTACACATTACGACAGACATAGTCCCCCTTTTTACACATTACTGCAGCCAGTCCCCCTTTTACACATTACAGCAGACATAGTCCCCCTTTTTACACATTACGGCAGACAGAGTCCCCTTTTTACACATTACAGCAGACATAGTCCCCCTTTTTACACATTACGGCAGACAGAGTCCCCTTTTTACACATTACAGCAGACATAGTCCCCCTTTTTACACATTACGGCAGACAGCGTCCCCTTTTTACACATTACGGCAGACAGCGTCCCCATTTTACACATTACGGCAGACAGCGTCCCCATTTTACACATTACGGCAGACAGCGTTCCCTTTTTACAGATTAAGGCAAACAGCGTCCCCCTTTTTACACATTAAGGCAGACTGCGTCCCTTTTATACACATTACGGCAGTGTCCCCCTTTTTACACATTACGGCAGACAGCGTCCCCTTATTACACATTACGGCAGACAGAATAGATAGATAGCCGGACAGATAGATACTTACCATCTCTCCGCGGGCTCAGGCAGGCTCCTCAGTGTTGGCAGCTCTGGAGGCAGGAAAGGAGGAGGAGGAGGGAGGGGGAGTAGGGAGCTGCAGCAAGGCAGTGTAATTGCTGGCGCCACCACATGCAACTGTCCCTCTCCTTCCGCATTGGCTGACAACCGCCGCTGTGAATGCTGGGATGAGGAAAGCGCATCCCAGCATTCACAGCAGCGCCGACCAGTCAATGTGGAAGGAGAGGGACAGCTGCAGCGGCGCCACTACCAATTACATAGCGCTGCAGCGGCTCCGGAGTCCCCCTCACTCCTTCTCCTCCTCTGCTCTCTGAGGTGCTCCTCTACTCCTCCGGCGCACATAGCACAGGCGGCTTGTAGTGAGTCAATTTGACTCACTACAAGCAGCTGACTTGGAATTCGGGCAGTTGTGCCCTCAGGGCGACTGCGCTGTGTGAGTTATGGCTCTGCATTATATACACACTGACACCACACAGGGGTCCATTATATACACACTGACACCACACAGGGGTCCATTATATACACACTGACACTACACAGGGGTCCATTATATACACACTGACACCACACAGGGGTCCATTATATACACACTGACACCACACAGGGGTCCATTATATACACACTGACACCACACAGGTGTCCATTATATACACACTGACACTACACAGGGGTCCATTATATACACACTGACACCTCACAGGGGTCCATTATATACACACTGACACCACACAGGGGTCCATTATATACACACTGACACTACACAGGGGTCCATTATATACACACTGACACCACACAGGGGTCCATTATATACACACTGACACCACACAGGGGTCCATTATATACACACTGACACTACACAGGGGTCCATTATATACACACTGACACCACACAGGGGTCCATTATATACACACTGACACTACACAGGGGTCCATTATATACACAATGACACTACACAGGGGTCCATTATATACACACTGACACCACACAGGGGTCCATTATATACACAATGACACCACACAGGGGTCCATTATATACACAATGACACTACACAGGGGTCCATTATATACACACTGACACCACACAGGGGTCCATTATATACACACTGACACTACACAGGGGTCCATTATATACACACTGACACCACACAGGGGTCCATTATATACACACTGACACCACACAGGGGTCCATTATATACACACTGACACCACACAGGGGTCCATTATATACACACTGACACTACACAGGGGTCCATTATATACACACTGACACCACACAGGGGTCCATTATATACACACTGACACCACACAGGGGTCCATTATATACACACTGACACCACACAGGGGTCCATTATATACACACTGACACCACACAGGGGTCCATTATATACACACTGACACCACACAGGGGTCCATTATATAAACACTGACACTACACAGGGGTCCATTATATACACAATGACACTACACAGGGGTCCATTATATACACAATGACACTACACAGGGGTCCATTATATACACACTGACACCACACAGGGGTCCATTATATACACAATGACACCACACAGGGGTCCATTATATACACACTGACACCACACAGGGGTCCATTATATACACACTGACACCACACAGGGGTCCATTATATACACACTGACACCACACAGGGGTCCATTATATACACACTGACACTACACAGGGGTCCATTATATACACACTGACACCACACAGGGGTCCATTATATACACACTGACACCACACAGGGGTCCATTATATACACACTGACACCACACAGGGGTCCATTATATACACACTGACACCACACAGGGGTCCATTATATAAACACTGACACCACACAGGGGTCCATTATATACACACTGACACCACACAGGGGTCCATATATGCACACTGACACCACACAGGGGTCCATTATATACACACTGACACCACACAGGGGTCCATTATATACACACTGACACCACACAGGGGTCCATTATATACACACTGACACTACACAGGGGTACATTATATACACACTGACACCACACAGGGGTCCATTATATACACACTGACACTACACAGGGGTACATTATATAAACACTGACACTACACAGGGGTCCATTATATAAACACTGACACTACACAGGGGTCCATTATATACACAATGACACCACACAGGGGTCCATTATATACACAATGACACTACACAGGGGTCCATTATATACACAATGACACCACACAGGGGTCCATTATATACACAATGACACCACACAGGGGTCCATTATATACACACTGACACCACACAGGGGTCCATTATATACACACTGACACTACACAGGGGTCCATTATATACACACTGACACTACACAGGGGTCCATTATATACACACTGACACCACACAGGGGTCCATTATATACACACTGACACTACACAGGGGTCCATTATATACACACTGACACCACACAGGGGTCCATTATTTACACACTGACACAACACAGGGGTTAATTATATACACACTGACACCACACAGGGGTCCATATATGCACACTGACACCACACAGGGGTCCATTATATACACACTGACACTACACAGGGGTCCATTATATACACACTGACACCACACAGGGGTCCATTATATACACACTGACACCACACAGGGGTCCATTATATACACACTGACACCACACAGGGGTCCATTATATACACACTGACACCACACAGGGGTCCATTATATACACACTGACACTACACAGGGGTCCATTATATACACACTGACACCACACAGGGGTCCATTATATACACACTGACACTACACAGGGGTCCATTATATACACACTGACACCACACAGGGGTCCATTATATACACACTGACACCACACAGGGGTCCATTATATACACACTGACACCACACAGGGGTCCATTATATACACACTGACACTACACAGGGGTCCATTATATACACACTGACACTACACAGGGGTCCATTATATACACACTGACACTACACAGGGGTCCATTATATACACACTGACACCACACAGGGGTCCATTATATACATACTGACACTACACAGGGGTCCATATATACACACTGACACTACACAGGGGTCCATATATACACACTGACATTACACAGGGGTCCATTATATACACACTGACACTACACAGGGGTCCATTATATACACACTAACACTACACAGGGGTCCATATATACACACTGACACCACACAGGGGTCCATTATATACACACTGACACCACACAGGGGTCCATTATATACACACTGACACTACACAGGGGTCCATATATACACACTGACACTACACAGGGGTCCATATATACACACTGACACTACACAGGGGTCCATTATATACACACTGACACCACACAGGGGTCCATATATACACACTGACACCACACAGGGGTCCATTATATACACACTGACACTACACAGGGGTCCATTATATACACACTGACACCACACAGGGGTCCATTATATACACACTGACACTACACAGGGGTCCATTATATACACACTGACACCACACAGGGGTCCATATATACACACTGACACCACACAGGGGTCCATTATATACACACTGACACTACACAGGGGTCCATTATATACACACTGACACTACACAGGGGTCCATTATATACACACTGACACCACACAGGGGTCCATTATATACACACTGACACCACACAGGGTCCATTATATACACACTGACACCACACAGGGGTCCATTATATACACACTGACACCACACATGGGTCCATTATATACACACTGACACTACACAGGGGTCCATTATATACACACTGACACTACACAGGGGTCCATTATATACACACTGACACTACACAGGGGTCCATTATATACACACTGACACCACACAGGGGTCCATTATATACATACTGACACTACACAGGGGTCCATATATACACACTGACACTACACAGGGGTCCATTATATACACACTGACACTACACAGGGGTCCATTATATACACACTGACACCACACAGGGGTCCATTATATACACACTGACACTACACAGGGGTCCATTATATACACACTGACACCACACAGGGGTCCATATATACACACTGACACCACACAGGGGTCCATTATATACACACTGACAGCACACAGGGGTCCATTATATACACACTGACACTACACAGGGGTCCATTATATACACACTGACACTACACAGGGGTCCATATATACACACTGACACTACACAGGGGTCCATATATACACACTGACACTACACAGGGGTCCATTATATACACACTGACACCACACAGGGGTCCATTATATACACACTGACACCACACAGGGGTCCATTATATACACACTGACACTACACAGGGGTCCATATATACACACTGACACTACACAGGGGTACATTATATACACACTGACACTACACAGGGGTCCATTATATACACACTGACACTACACAGGGGTCCATTATATACACACTGACACTACACAGGGGTCCATTATATACACACTGACACCACACAGGGGTCCATATATACACACTGACACCACACAGGGGTCCATTATATACACACTGACAGCACACAGGGGTCCATTATATACACACTGACACTACACAGGGGTCCATTATATACACACTGACACTACACAGGGGTCCATATATACACACTGACACTACACAGGGGTCCATATATATACACACTGACACCACACAGGGGTCCATTATATACACACTGACACCACACAGGGGTCCATTATATACACACTGACACCACACAGGGGTCCATTATATACACACTGACACTACACAGGGGTCCATATATACACACTGACACTACACAGGGGTCCATTATATACACACTGACACTACACAGGGGTCCATTATATACACACTGACACTACACAGGGGTCCATTATATACACACTGACACCACACAGGGGTCCATATATACACACTGACGCTACACAGGGGTCCATTATATACACACTGACACTACATAGGGGTCCATTATATACACACTGACACTACACAGGGGTCCATATATACACACTGACACTACACAGGGGTCCATATATACACACTGACACTACACAGGGGTCCATATATACACACTGACACCACACAGGGGTCCATTATATACACACTGACACTACACAGGGGTCCATGCTAGTATTATATTTAATCAATATTTACATTCCTCACAACAACTTTTATTGTGTTTGGGGTATTTTCTAGTAAATATCGCCACCGAAACCAAAATGTTTGTTTGCCATAATTACCAATTTAGGTTGATCTCCATATATTTATAAGTTATACATTTATATATAATTTTGGGATAGAGTATTCATAGTTGATTTTCTCCCCCTATTTTGCTCTCCTCCCTCTCCTTTATGTCTAATAAATCAAAGGGTGTGTATTCATAATTAATCGATACTAAATGGCTGCCATCTCCATCTGGGCAGGCCATTACGTCTGACTTAGTTTCAGAGTCAAAATACTGTTTCCCTTTCTGTCTCACCTAACTAATTATCAACTATTGATGTCACAAGCGTATGATAATTAGTTGTTCAAAATGCAAAGAAAAAAGAAATTAGAGACATAGGCAGTACAAAATCATTGAAATTTGCCTCATAAAAATTCATAAAGATTAATCTCTAGACTTCTGTTATCTGTATCTAATATTGATACTTGTCTTTGCTTCCATCCTTATTTATATCCTTTTAATGATTGTGATACATTATGTATTACCTAACAACATCTCAGTGTGGTCCAATAGGTATTTACTGAATATGTAGATATAGGTATGTGTTTAAAAGTACCTTTTAACTGATTATTTAAACATAAATGGTAACAATAATAAGATTAATTCTTGCTGCTATACTGCTGGTTTTTATTTAGAATCTTAAGTACATGGAAAGGGTTAAACATAATCCCTCCTTTCTGGTAACCAATAAGGACTGACAAGCTGGTATAAATAGAGACTGCAATCACCTTTAGACATACCTCTGAAGAAACCGCCCATTGTGGAGGTGGAGAAACGCGTCAGGTGACTTGTTACGACTGTGGAACGCAGGTGGACTGCAACCGGAAGCCGGAAGCACCGAACCCGGAAGCCGCGAACCGCGGCATCTCAGCGTCCCCTGCTACCCAGGACTTACGGCTCCCTGTCTCCGTTACTGCAAAGGCTAAGTGCAAGCCTAAAGCACATTGCACCACTCACAGCAGGCATAGCCTAAAGAGAACCGCCGCAGAGCGGCCAGCCATTTTTTCCAGTGAGTGGATCCAACAAGCCACACGGAGGGAGACAGCTGCGGGAACGGCATACTCCAAATCCAGCCACACTATTTGAACATAGCGTCCATCAGTTCTTTCTGGTGAAGTATCAACAGGCTTTATTCATCTTCAGCCTTTCCTTCCCGCAAAGTGCATTTAAGCCTGTATAAGCACTAAACCCTCATTACTATTTACAGCTGGCTTACGCATGCAAAAGAACTAACAACTACAATTAGGGATAGTGCCTAAACATATATAAGTCCTGGGACCCAGGACACAGTTATTATTACTATTTTCATTATTATTGTTGTAACTTGTTTTTTATTTTTCTTATTTAATTGTGTATAGGAATTGCCTATGGCACTCTAGCCATATATATGTTTATTTGCTCACAAAAAAAATTTTTTTTTTTAATTTTTACAAAACCAGCAGCCGTTGTACTACGATTTCCCTTGAGCGCCCACATTATTTTTCTTCTTGTTTATGCTAGTGCGGTGGATACCCAGGTCCACGATTGTGGGCAGCTAACAGGGTGATCCTTATTGAGTAGTAATTATACTATTTTAACCTTTTTTTAATATCTTTTATTAATCTTTTGTCATACTAATCAGCGCCCACTTTTTGTCCTTGGGATTCTTTCCATAGACTACTTTCTCTTTCTTTTTTTCCTCTATTGAGGTCTGGTAGTGAGGCTGCTTGTTTTGCAAAATGACCACATTGAGATGTTTAGCAGAGAGGCTCGAAAGGAGACAAAGGTATTCCCATGAGCCAGCGAAGGAACAAATAAGTGTTCCAACCAGTGCAAACAATGACATGCACAAATTGTTTAACAAATTGGAAACATTGTGCATGGCAGAAACACGTCACTGGTGGGATCAATCAAAGTTACAAAGGTATATAGAAAACAAATATATCCCGAGGGGACTCCGCTTATTTAAATCAGCATAATTTAAGGACGATGCAGAATTTCTGTCCAGTTGGAACTCTATACTCGATGACTGCTCGTTTAAACTTATGGAGCACCTCATCAAGTATAGGAGTGCAAAGGTTAAAACTATTCAGACTGAAATAGAACATATACAAGAACAACTGAAACCTTATGAGACTAATGTAGAGTTCTCAGAAAGAGATCAGAAAGTAAATAAAAAAATTGAGGAGTATGAACAATCTGTAATATCGACTAAATCAAAAAAGCTAGAACGAGACAGGGAGGATTACGAAACTGACACAGTTAGATCATATAATAAGAGACGTGACTATTCTAGATCAGTCACAAGGAACCCTAATAGGGATAATACCATTAATGGACAACATTATAATAATAAGAGAGGGAGATCCAGGAGCACAATGGGGAGGTGGAAAACAAACAGGAACAGTACCTTTTCCAATAGAAATAGCCCCCGGAGGGATCCACGGGGAATAGTACTAGAGAACAAACTGACCGCGCCGGATCGCGATAAAGACCAGGTCCCGCAAGCGGGACCCACTTACCACCTCCCGAAGCACGGCCACGCGATCCCGGAGATCCCCATCGTGTGTGCCTGACCATAGAAGAAAACCAGAGCTTCCTGCTGTAGTTACCCGGCAACCAGGGCTCGGGAGTGTACAGCGCCGCTGGGGAGAGCTGGAGCTGCAGCAGTGAATGTTTGCTGACATTTACCACCACTGTTGCCCTTGAAGTCTTCACTTGTTTCTTCAAAAAAAGCTCTTCTTAGGGCTGTCTGGAGCAGCCCCTCTGTTATGTGCCTGCTTACTGCAGCACCAACTACAAAACTGAGCTCCTGTGCAGGGAGGCGGGGTGATATAGGAGGCGGCGCTGTGCATTCTGGGAACAGTCAAAGCTTTTGAGCCTGTTAGTGCCTCGGATCAAGATCCTACTCTACACCCCTATGTCTTTCCTTGTGGAGCCCAGTGTACCCCGCAGCAGAAATAAGAACTATTAAGAGGTTCCAATTCTTAATTAAAGCATGGTCCACTGAATCCAGTGACCTCCTATTATGCATTGTTCATCCGTGTGCTGAAGACCAATGTCAAGGCCTACTCGAAAAAGGAGACTGGCGTTCTAGGGCAGAGAGCTCAGTTCTCAGTTTCCCCTCTTATTGCTGAGACTCAACACCATGTTAGTTACAGAAAACAAATCCTACCTGACCTCAGCGACATGATAAGAAGACCATGGGATTAATTGGGGCTGATGGCTCCTGATGTATGAGATATACCAGAGAGTGTGGGAAGGAGACTGGTCTGATCTCTGGGCTGGTAACACACAGTGACATGATGTGAGGGGTGGAGAGCAGGAGTATAATAGGGGCTGATGTCTCCTGATGTATGAGATACACCAGAGAGTGTGGGGAGGAGACTGGTCAGATCTCTGGGCTGGTAACACAGTGACATGATGTGAGGGGGAGAGCAGGAGTATAATAAGGGCTGATGGCTCCTGATGTATGAGATACACCAGAGAGTGTGGGGAGGAGACTGGTCAGATCTCTGGGCTGGTAACACACAGTAACATGATGTGAGGGGGAGAGCAGGAGTATAATAGGGACTGATGCCTCCTGATGTATGAGATACACCAGAGAGTGTGGGGAGGAGACTGGTCAGATCTCTGGGCTGGTAACACACAGTGACATGATGTGAGGGGGAGAGCAGGAGTATAATAGGGATGATGTCTCCTGATGTATGAGATACACCAGAGAGTGTGGGGAGGAGACTGGTCAGATCTCTGGCCTGGTAACACACAGTGACATGATGTGAGGGGTGGAGAGCAGGAGTATAATAGGGGCTGATGGCTCCTGATGTATGAGATACACCAGAGAGTGTGGGGAGGAGACTGGTCAGATCTCTGGGCTGGTAACACACAGTGACATGATGTGAGGGGGAGAGCAGGAGTATAATAGGGGCTGATGGCTCCTGATGTATGAGATACACCAGAGAGTGTGGGGAGGAGACTGGTCAGATCTCTGGGCTGGTAACACAGTGACATGATGTGAGGGGGAGACAGGAGTATAATAGGGACTGATGGCTCCTGATGTATGAGATACACTGGAGAGTGTGGGGAGGAGACTGGTCAGATCTCTGGGCTGGTAACACACAGTGACATGATGTGAGGGGGAGAGCAGGAGTATAATAGGGATGATGTCTCCTGATGTATGAGATACACCAGAGAGTGTGGGGAGGAGACTGGTCAGATCTCTGGCCTGGTAACACACAGTGACATGATGTGAGGGGTGGAGAGCAGGAGTATAATAGAGGCTGATGGCTCCTGATGTATGAGATACACTGGAGAGTGTGGGGAGGAGACTGGTCAGATCTCTGGGCTGGTAACACACAGTGACATGATGTGAGGGGTGGAGAGCAGGAGTATAATAGAGGCTGATGGCTCCTGATGTATGAGATACACTGGAGAGTGTGGGGAGGAGACTGGTCAGATCTCTGGGCTGGTAACACACAGTAACATGATGTGAGGGGGAGAGCAGGAGTATAATAGGGACTGATGCCTCCTGATGTATGAGATACACCAGAGAGTGTGGGGAGGAGACTGGTCAGATCTCTGGGCTGGTAACACACAGTGACATGATGTGAGGGGGAGAGCAGGAGTATAATAGGGATGATGTCTCCTGATGTATGAGATACACCAGAGAGTGTGGGGAGGAGACTGGTCAGATCTCTGGCCTGGTAACACACAGTGACATGATGTGAGGGGTGGAGAGCAGGAGTATAATAGGGGCTGATGGCTCCTGATGTATGAGATACACCAGAGAGTGTGGGGAGGAGACTGGTCAGATCTCTGGGCTGGTAACACACAGTGACATGATGTGAGGGGGAGAGCAGGAGTATAATAGGGGCTGATGGCTCCTGATGTATGAGATACACCAGAGAGTGTGGGGAGGAGACTGGTCAGATCTCTGGGCTGGTAACACAGTGACATGATGTGAGGGGGAGACAGGAGTATAATAGGGACTGATGGCTCCTGATGTATGAGATACACTGGAGAGTGTGGGGAGGAGACTGGTCAGATCTCTGGGCTGGTAACACACAGTGACATGATGTGAGGGGGAGAGCAGGAGTATAATAGGGATGATGTCTCCTGATGTATGAGATACACCAGAGAGTGTGGGGAGGAGACTGGTCAGATCTCTGGCCTGGTAACACACAGTGACATGATGTGAGGGGTGGAGAGCAGGAGTATAATAGAGGCTGATGGCTCCTGATGTATGAGATACACTGGAGAGTGTGGGGAGGAGACTGGTCAGATCTCTGGGCTGGTAACACACAGTGACATGATGTGAGGGGTGGAGAGCAGGAGTATAATAGAGGCTGATGGCTCCTGATGTATGAGATACACTGGAGAGTGTGGGGAGGAGACTGGTCAGATCTCTGGGCTGGTAACACACAGTAACATGATGTGAGGGGGAGAGCAGGAGTATAATAGGGACTGATGCCTCCTGATGTATGAGATACACCAGAGAGTGTGGGGAGGAGACTGGTCAGATCTCTGGGCTGGTAACACACAGTGACATGATGTGAGGGGGAGAGCAGGAGTATAATAGGGATGATGTCTCCTGATGTATGAGATACACCAGAGAGTGTGGGGAGGAGACTGGTCAGATCTCTGGCCTGGTAACACACAGTGACATGATGTGAGGGGTGGAGAGCAGGAGTATAATAGGGGCTGATGGCTCCTGATGTATGAGATACACCAGAGAGTGTGGGGAGGAGACTGGTCAGATCTCTGGGCTGGTAACACACAGTGACATGATGTGAGGGGGAGAGCAGGAGTATAATAGGGGCTGATGGCTCCTGATGTATGAGATACACCAGAGAGTGTGGGGAGGAGACTGGTCAGATCTCTGGGCTGGTAACACAGTGACATGATGTGAGGGGGAGACAGGAGTATAATAGGGACTGATGGCTCCTGATGTATGAGATACACTGGAGAGTGTGGGGAGGAGACTGGTCAGATCTCTGGGCTGGTAACACACAGTGACATGATGTGAGGGGGAGAGCAGGAGTATAATAGGGATGATGTCTCCTGATGTATGAGATACACCAGAGAGTGTGGGGAGGAGACTGGTCAGATCTCTGGCCTGGTAACACACAGTGACATGATGTGAGGGGTGGAGAGCAGGAGTATAATAGAGGCTGATGGCTCCTGATGTATGAGATACACTGGAGAGTGTGGGGAGGAGACTGGTCAGATCTCTGGGCTGGTAACACACAGTGACATGATGTGAGGGGTGGAGAGCAGGAGTATAATAGAGGCTGATGGCTCCTGATGTATGAGATACACTGGAGAGTGTGGGGAGGAGACTGGTCAGATCTCTGGGCTGGTAACACACAGTGACATGATGTGAGGGGGAGAGCAGGAGTATAATAGGGATGATGTCTCCTGATGTATGAGATACACCAGAGAGTGTGGGGAGGAGACTGGTCAGATCTCTGGCCTGGTAACACACAGTGACATGATGTGAGGGGTGGAGAGCAGGAGTATAATAGGGGCTGATGGCTCCTGATGTATGAGATACACCAGAGAGTGTGGGGAGGAGACTGGTCAGATCTCTGGGCTGGTAACACACAGTGACATGATGTGAGGGGGAGAGCAGGAGTATAATAGGGGCTGATGGCTCCTGATGTATGAGATACACCAGAGAGTGTGGGGAGGAGACTGGTCAGATCTCTGGGCTGGTAACACAGTGACATGATGTGAGGGGGAGACAGGAGTATAATAGGGACTGATGGCTCCTGATGTATGAGATACACTGGAGAGTGTGGGGAGGAGACTGGTCAGATCTCTGGGCTGGTAACACACAGTGACATGATGTGAGGGGGAGAGCAGGAGTATAATAGGGATGATGTCTCCTGATGTATGAGATACACCAGAGAGTGTGGGGAGGAGACTGGTCAGATCTCTGGCCTGGTAACACACAGTGACATGATGTGAGGGGTGGAGAGCAGGAGTATAATAGAGGCTGATGGCTCCTGATGTATGAGATACACTGGAGAGTGTGGGGAGGAGACTGGTCAGATCTCTGGGCTGGTAACACACAGTGACATGATGTGAGGGGTGGAGAGCAGGAGTATAATAGAGGCTGATGGCTCCTGATGTATGAGATACACTGGAGAGTGTGGGGAGGAGACTGGTCAGATCTCTGGGCTGGTAACACACAGTGACATGATGTGAGGGGGAGAGCAGGAGTATAATAGGGATGATGTCTCCTGATGTATGAGATACACCAGAGAGTGTGGGGAGGAGACTGGTCAGATCTCTGGCCTGGTAACACACAGTGACATGATGTGAGGGGTGGAGAGCAGGAGTATAATAGGGGCTGATGGCTCCTGATGTATGAGATACACCAGAGAGTGTGGGGAGGAGACTGGTCAGATCTCTGGGCTGGTAACACACAGTGACATGATGTGAGGGGGAGAGCAGGAGTATAATAGGGGCTGATGGCTCCTGATGTATGAGATACACCAGAGAGTGTGGGGAGGAGACTGGTCAGATCTCTGGGCTGGTAACACAGTGACATGATGTGAGGAGAGCAGAAGTATAATAGGTGCTGATGGCTCCTGATGTATGAGATACACCAGAGAGTGTGGTGAGGAGACTGATCAGATCTCTGGGCTGGTAACACACAGTGACATGATGTGAGGGGGAGAGCAGGAGTATAATAGGGGCTGATGGCTCCTGATGTATGAGATACACCAGAGAGTGTGGGGAGGAGACTGGTCAGATCTCTGGGCTGGTAACACAGTGACATGATGTGAGGAGAGCAGAAGTATAATAGGTGCTGATGGCTCCTGATGTATGAGATACACCAGAGAGTGTGGTGAGGAGACTGATCAGATCTCTGGGCTGGTAACACACAGTGACATGATGTGAGGGGGAGAGCAGGAGTATAATAGGGGCTGATGGCTCCTGATGTATGAGATACCCCAGAGAGTGTGGGGAGGAGACTGGTCAGATCTCTGGGCTGGTAACACACAGTGACATGATGTGAGGGGGAGAGCAGGAGTATAATAGGGGCTGATGGCTCCTGATGTATGAGATACACCAGAGAGTGTGGGGAGGAGACTGGTCAGATCTCTGGGCTGGTAACACAGTGACATGATGTGAGGAGAGCAGAAGTATACTAGGTGCTGATGGCTCCTGATGTATGAGATACACCAGAGAGTGTGGGGAGGAGACTGGTCAGATCTCTGGGCTGGTAACACACAGTGACATGATGTGAGGGGAGAGCAGGAGTATAATAGGGGCTGATGGCTCCTGATGTATGAGATACACCAGAGAGTGTGGGGAGGAGACTGGTCAGATCTCTGGGCTGGTAACACACAGTGACATGATGTGAGGGGGAGAGCAGGAGTATAATAGGGGCTGATGTCTCCTGATGTATGAGATACACCAGAGAGTGTGGGGAGGAGACTGGTCAGATCTCTGGGCTGGTAACACACAGTGACATGATGTGAGGGGGAGAGCAGGAGTATAATAGGGGCTGATGGCTCCTGATGTATGAGATACACTAGAGAGTGTGGGGAGGAGACTGGTCAGATCTCTGGGCTGGTAACACAGTGACATGATGTGAGGGGAGAGCAGGAGTATAATAGGGGCTGATGGCTCCTGATGTATAAGATACACCAGAGAGTGTGGGGAGGAGACTGGTCAGATCTCTGGGCTGGTAACACACAGTGACATGATGTGAGGGGAGAGCAGAAGTATAATAGGGGCTGATGGATCCTGATGTATGAGATACACCAGAGAGTATGGGGAGGAGACTGGTCAGATCTCTGGGCTGGTAACACACAGTGACATGATGTGAGGGGAGAGCAGAAGTATAATAGGGGCTGATGGATCCTGATGTATGAGATACACCAGAGAGTGTGGGGAGGAGACTGGTCAGATCTCTGGGCTGGTAACACACAGTGACATGATGTGAGGGGGAGAGCAGGAGTATAATAGGGGCTGATGGCTCCTGATGTATGAGATACACTAGAGAGTGTGGGGAGGAGACTGGTCAGATCTCTGGGCTGGTAACACAGTGACATGATGTGAGGGGAGAGCAGGAGTATAATAGGGGCTGATGGCTCCTGATGTATAAGATACACCAGAGAGTGTGGGGAGGAGACTGGTCAGATCTCTGGGCTGGTAACACACAGTGACATGATGTGAGGGGAGAGCAGAAGTATAATAGGGGCTGATGGATCCTGATGTATGAGATACACCAGAGAGTATGGGGAGGAGACTGGTCAGATCTCTGGGCTGGTGACACACAGTAACATGATGTGAGTAGGAGAGCAGGAGTATAATAGGGGCTGATGGCTCCTGATGTATGAGATACACCAGAGAGTGTGGGGAGGAGACTGGTCAGATCTCTGGGCTGGTAACACACAGTGACATGATGTGAGGGGGAGAGCAGGAGTATAATAGGGGCTGATGTCTCCTGATGTATGAGATACACCAGAGAGTGTGGGGAGGAGACTGGTCAGATCACTGGGCTGGTAACACACAGTGACATGATGTGAGGGGGAGAGCAGGAGTATAATAGGGGCAGATGGCTCCTTATGTATGAGATATACCAGAGAGTGAGGGGAGGAGACTGGTCAGATCTTTGGGCTGGTAACACACAGTGACAGGATGTGAGGGGCGAGCATGAGTATAATAGAGGCTGATGGATCCTGATGTATGAGATATGCCAGAGAATGAGGGGAGGAGACTGGTCAGATCTCTGGGCTGGTAACAAAGTGACATGATGTGAAGGGGAGAGCAGGAGTATAATAGGGGTTGATGGCTCCTGATGTACGATCTACACCAGAGAGTGTGGGGAGGAGACTGGTCAGATCTCTGGGCTGGTAACACACAGTGACATGATGTGAGGGGGGAGCAGGAGTATAATAGGGGCTGATGGCTCCTGATGTACGATCTACACCAGAGAGTGTGGGGAGGAGACTGGTCAGATCTCTGGGCTGGTAACACAGTGACATGATGTGAGGGGAAGAGCAGGGGTATAATAGGGGCTGATGGATCCTGATGTATGATATACACCAGAGTGTGTGGAGGAGACTGGTCAGATCTCTGGGCTGGTAACACAGTGACATGATGTGATGGTGAGAGCAGGAATATAATAGGGGCTGATGCCTCCTGATGTATGAGATACACCAGAGAGTGTGGGGAGGAGACTGGTCAGATCTCTGGGCTGGTGACACACAGTGACATGATGTGAGGGGGAGAGCAGGAATATAATAGGGGCTGATGCCTCCTGATGTATGAGATACACCAGAGAGTGTGGGGAGAAGACTGGTTAGATCTCTGGGCTGGTAACACACAGTGACATGATGTGAGGTGGAGAGCAGAGAGTATAATAGAGGTGATGGCTCCTGACTCCACACTGTGAAAATACATATTCCTCATTAGTCTGTACTGAGAGGAGGGTTTAGGATAAGAGATTGCTGTGGTGACTGAGGAAGGAGAATATGTGACTCTTTTCTGTAATAAGTGTTTATTACTCACCTGTGCTGATATCTGTAGGGATCTCCTCCTTCTTACACTGCTGATCACCCCTCACATACGTCTCTTCTTCTCCATCTATATCTTCCTCCTTTCTATCAGTCACATACGTCTCTTCTTCTCCCTCTATATCTTCTGCCTTTATATCAGTCACATACGTCTCTTCTTCTCCCTCTATATCTTCTGCCTTTATATCAGTCACATATGTCTCTTCTTCTCCATCTATACCTTCTGCCTTTATATCAGTCACATACGTCTCCTCTTCTCCCTCTGTATCTTTGATTTTAATATTATTTAATTGGGCTTCACCCTATGTAAACAAGACAAATATAATGACACACAGCTCCTCTACACAAATATAGTGACAGTCACTTTGGTTTATTGGGGAGACCCTAAATCTCACCTACCTGATCCTCCTGTGGGATCCTGTGATTCTCCTCTGTACAATCCTGGGAATACAGAGGATGGAGACATCTCTCTGGGGTATCTCTGTTACTGGGTCCATCTGTAGGAGACACACAGTGACTGAGTACAGTGTATATATGTGATTATCAGATGATGTATGTATATAGGGGGCCCCATACCTGCTCTCCCCTGTACAATACATGACTGTCTCCTCTTACCCAGTGATGTGAGGGGCAGGTGATTCTCCTTCATCACGTCCTGGTACAGACCCCTGTGTTCCTCTATATACTGCCCCTCCTGCATGGAGACATAGACAGTGATATCCTGACACCTTATAGGAACCGGACACACACAGTGATACAGTCATCACCCAGACACGTCCCCTGGTGTTACTGTATAATGCTCCATTCCCAGCAGTCACCTCTCCAGTCATCACCCAGACACATCCCCTGGTGTTACTGTATAATGTCCCATTCCCAGCAGTCACCTCTCCAGTCATCACCCAGACACGTCCCCTGGTGTTACTGTATAATTTCCCTTTCCCAGCAGTCACCTCTCCAGTTATCACCAGACACATCCCCTGGTGTTACTGTTTAATGCCCCATTCCAAGCAGTCACCTCTCCTGTCACCACCGAGACACGTCCCCTGGTGTTACTGTATATAATGTCCCATTCCCAGCAGTCACCTCTCCAGTCATCACCCAGACACAGCCCCAGGTGTTACTGTATAATGCCCTATTCCCAGCAGTCACCTCTCCAGTCAGCAGCTGAATGATCTTGTTGGTGAGTTCCAGGATCTTCTGGTCATTGTGTCTCTCATGTGTCAGTAAGTGAGGTGGAAGCACTGGGATGGGGCTCTGGGTTCTACTCAGTCCTCCTGACACACGGGGATGGCTGCTGAGTTTCTCACACTCATTGGATGACTTCTTCACTACTGTGTAATCCTGTGTAATGGAGGAGACATCAAATATCAATATATACACTCCCAGACCCACTCACCTCCCCAGTCATGTCCCTGTATTATTACAATAGATATAAGTGATGTTACTGTGACACTCCCAGATCCCCTCACCTCCCCAGTCATGTCCCTGTATTATTACTATAGATATGTGATGTCACTGTGATGCTCCCAGATACCCTCATGTCCCCAGTCATGTCCCTGTATTATTATTATTGCTATGAGTGATGTCACTGTGACCCTCTGATTCCCTCACCTCCCCAGTCATGTCCATGCATTATTACTATGGATATAAGTGATGTCACTGTGACACTCCCAGATCCCCTCACCTCCCCAGTTATGTCCCGGTATTAAAACAATAGATATAAGTGATATCACGGTGACGCTCCCAGATAACCTCACCTCCCCAGTCATGTCATATTATTATTTCTATAGATACGCGACTTCACAATGTCGCTTCCAGATCCCCTCACCTCCCCAGTCATGTCCCTGTTTATTACTATAGATATAAGTGACGTCACTGTGCCGCTCCTAGATACCCTTACCTCCCCAGTCATATCCTTGTATTATTACTATAGATATAAGTGAGGTCACTGTGACGCTCCCAGATCCCCTTACCTCCCCAGTCATGTCATATTATTATAACTATAGATATGTGACTTCACAATGTCGCTCCCAGATTCCCTCACCTCCCCAGTCATGTACCTGTATTATTACTATGGATATAAGTGATGTCACTGTGACACTCCCAGATCCCCTTACCTCCCCAGTCATGTCCTTGTATTATTACTATAGATATGTGACATAATTGCGCAGCTCCCAGATCCCCTCTACTACCCAGTCATGCCCCTGTATTATTAGTATAGATATGAGAAACGTCACTGTGCCGCACCCAGATTCCCTCACCTCCCCAGTCATATCCTTGTATTATTACTATAGATATAAGTGATGTCACTATTCCGCTCCCAGATCCCCATACCTTCCCAGTCATGTCTCTGTATTATTACTATGGATATAAGTGATATCACTGTGACACTCCCAGATCCCCTCACCTCCCCAGTCATGTCCCTGTATTATTACTATAGATATAAGTGACATCACTGTGACGCTCCCAAAATCCCCTCACCTCCCCAGTAATGTCCCTGTTTTATTTCTATAGATTTAAGTGACATCACTGTGCCGCTCCCAGATCCCCTTACCTCCCCAGTCATGTCTCTGTATCATTTCTATAGATATAAGAGAGGTCACTGTGACACTCCTAGATTCCATCACCTCCCCAGTCTTGTCCCTGAATTATAACTACAGATATTAGTGATGTTACTGTGATGCTCCCGATCCCCTCACCTCCCCAGTCATGTCCCTGTATTAGTCCTATAGATATATGTGATGTCACTGTGACGCTACCATATTCCCTCACCTTCCCAGTCATGTCCCTGTATTATTACTATAGATATAAGTGATGTCACTGTGACACTCCCAGATCCCCTCACCTCCCCAGTCATGTCCCTGTATTATTATTATAAAAATAAGTGACGTCACAGTGAGGCTCCCAGATCCTTTCACCTCCCCATTCATGTCCCTGTATTATTACTATAGATATGTGATGTCATTTTAACACTCCCAGATCCCTCACCTCCTCAGTCATGTCCCTGTATTATCACTATAGCTATAAGTGATGCTATTGTGACACTCTCAGATCCCCTCACCTCCCCAGTCATGTCCCTGTATTACTATAGATATTTTATGTCAAAGTGACGCTCCCAGATCCCCTCACCTCCCCAGTCATGTCCCTGTATCATTACTATAGATATAAGTGACATCACAGTGACTCTTCCAGATCCCCTCACCTCCCCAGTCATGTTCCTGTATTATTTCTATAGATTTAACGGATGTCACTGTGCCGATCTCCCAGATCCCCTCACCTTCCCAGTCACGTCCCTGTATTATTACTATAGATATAAGTGAGGTAACTGTGACGCTCCCAGATTCCATCACCTCCCCAGTCATGTCTCTGTATTATTACTATAGATATATGTGATGTCACTGTGACACTTTCAGATCCCCTCATCTCCCCAGTCATGTCCCTGTATTATTACTATAGATATAAGGTCACTGTGACTCTCCCAGATCCCCTCACCTCCCCAGTCATGTCCCTGTATTATCACTATAAATATAAGTGATGTCACCAGAATGCTCCCAGATCCCCACACCTCCCCAGTCACGTCCCTGTATTATTACTATAGATATAAGTGATATCACTGTGACATTCCCAGATCCTCTCACCTCCCCAGTCATGTCCCTGTATTATTACTATAGATATAAGTTCACTGTGATGCTCCCAGATCCACTCACCTCTCCAGTCAAGTACCTGTATTATTACTATCGATATAAGGTCACTGTGACGCAACCAGATCCTCTGACCTCCCCAGTCATGTCCCTGTATTATTACTATAGATATAAGGTCACAGTGATGCTCTCAGATCCACACACCTCCCCAGTCATGTCCCTGTATTATTATAGATATAAGGTCACTGTGACGCTCCCAGATCCACTCACCTCCCCAGTCAGCAGGTAGATGATCTCCAGGGTGATATTTATTATCCTCTCAGTCCTGTGACTCCTGTCCTTGTCCATCCTTTGTGAATCAGAGAGAATACAGAACGTTTGATGTATAATAAAGACTCCGTTCCTCACAGCTGGAGTTCCTGGAATAAATAGAATACATAAAACATATTGCACGTGTAACATAGTAAATATGGAATAGAGTGGCCATTAAGTCTCCTATTTCCCCACAGCCATAGAGTCCTGGTCAGTGTCTCCGAGGTTCCTGTGACCCAGCCCCATAAGGCGTACTGCATAGTGGGCCTGATCTAGATTGTAGCGCTATTGTGGGTGGAGTCACAATGAGCTGATGTTCGGTACACCACTCATGTGCAGGACCCATACGGAGCATGTGCTCTATGTGTCCTGAGTTGTCAGACGAGTATGGCTGCAGCCATGAAGTGGTGTAAGGGTGAGAATTGGTTGTGAAGGGACAGGGTCTCCTGAAGGAAATTTCATGGCCTCAATCATGGAGCTGCGGCGTACAGTCTCCGTGACCTCAGGTTTCACACATCCAGCCGATGGTGTAGCAAAGGTGGCAGGAGACAGGTAAGGGGGTGGCAGGAGAAAGGCGGCAGGAGACAGGCAAGGGGTGGCTGAATGCAGGCAGGGGAAAGGTGACAGGAGACAGGCAGGGGAAAGGTGGCAGGACACAGGCATGGGGTGGCAAGACACAGGCAGGGGGTGGCAGAAGACAGACGGCCGGAGACAGGCAGGGGAAAGGCGGCCGGAGACAGGCAGGGGAAAGGCGGCCGGAGACAGGCAGGGGAAATGCAGCCGGAGATAGGCAGGGGAAAGGCGGCTGGAGACAGGCACGGGGGTGGCAGGGTGAGGGTGGCAGTAGACAGGCGTGGGGCTGTAGGGTGGGTGGTTGCAGGAGACAGGCAGGGGGTGGTAGGAGACAGGCAGGGGAAAGGCGGCAGACAGGGGAAAGGCGGCAGGAGACAGACAGGGGAAAGGCGGCAGGAGACAGACAGGGGAAAGGCGGCAGGAGACAGACAGGGGAAAGGCGGCAGGAGACAGACAGGGGAAAGGCGGCAGGAGACAGACAGGGGAAAGGCGGCAGGAGACAGACAGGAAAAAGGTGGCAGGAGACAGGCAGGGGAAAGGCGGCAGGAAACAGGCAGGGGAAAGGCGGAAAGGTGGCAGGAGACAGACAGGGGAAAGGTGGCTGTAGACAGGCAGGGGAAAGGCGGCAGATGACAGACAGGGGAAAGGCGGCAGATGACAGACAGGGGAAAGGCGGCAGATGACAGACAGGGGAAAGGCGGCAGATGACAGACAGGGGAAAGGCGGCAGATGACAGACAGGGGAAAGGCGGCAGGGAAAGGCAGGGGAAAGGCGGCAGGAGACAGACAGGGGAAAGGCGGCAGGAGACAGACAGGGGAAAGGCAGCAGGAGACAGGCAGGGGAAAGGCGGCAGGAGACAGGCAGGGGAAAGGCGGCAGAAGACAGACAGGGGAAAGGCGGCAGGAGACAGACAGGGGAAAGGCAGCA
This sequence comes from Pseudophryne corroboree, assembly GCF_028390025.1. Taxonomy (NCBI): domain Eukaryota; kingdom Metazoa; phylum Chordata; class Amphibia; order Anura; family Myobatrachidae; genus Pseudophryne; species Pseudophryne corroboree. Next base: position 1,869,488 of record NW_026967509.1, on the reverse strand, counting down.
GGAGACAGGATAGGGGAAAGGCAGCAGGAGACAGGATAGGGGAAAGGCAGCAGGAGACAGACAGGGGAAAGGTGGCGGGAGACAGACAGGGGAAAGGCGGCAGGAGACAGGCAGAGGAAAAGTGGCAGGAGACAGGCAGGGGAAAGGTGGCAGGGGACAGGCAGGGGAAAGGCGGCAAGGTGGCAGGAGACAGACAGGGGAAAGGCAGCAGGAGACAGACAGGGGAAAGGCGACAGGGCAAAGGCAGGGGAAAGGCGGCAGGAGACAGACAGGGGAAAGGCAGCAGGAGACAGTCAGGGGAAAGGCGGCAGCAGACAGGCAGGGGAAAGGCGGCAGGGCAAAGGCAGGGGATAGGCGGCAGGGCAAAGGCAGGGGAAAGGCGGCAGGGCAAAGGCAGGGGAAAGGCGGCAGGAGACAGACAGGGGAAAGGCGGCAGAAGACAGACAGGGGAAAGGCGGCAGGAGACAGACAGGGGAAAGGCGGCAGGAGACAGACAGGGGAAAGGCGGCAGGACAGACAGGGGAAAGGCGGCAGGACATAGGCAGGGGAAAGGCGGCAAGAGACTGACAGGGGAAAGGCGGCAGGAGACAGGCAGAGGAAAAGTGGCAGGAGACAGGCAGGGGAAAGGTGGCAGGAGACAGGCAGGGGAAAGGCGGCAAGGTGGCAGGAGACAGGCAGGGGAAAGGCGGCAAGGTGTCAGGAGACAGACAGGGGAAAGGCGGCAGAAGACAGACAGGGGAAATGCGGCAGAAGACAGGCAGGGGAAAGGCTGCAGGAGACAGGCAGGGGAAAGGCGGCAGGAGACAAGCAGGGGAAAGGCGGCAGGAGACAGACATGGGAAAAGCGGCAGGAGACAGACAGGGGAAAGGCGGCAGGGGAAAGGCGGCAGGAGACAGACAGAGGAAAGGCGGCAGGAGACAGACAGGGGAAAGGCGGCAGGAGACAGACAGGGGAAAGGCGGCAGGAGACAGGCAGGGGAAAGGCGGCAGGAGACAGGCAGGGGACCAGCGGCAGGAGACAGACAGGGGAAAGGCGGCAGGAGACAGACAGGGGAAAGGCGGCAGGAGACAGGCAGGGGAAAGGCGGCAGGAGACAGGCAGAGGAAAAGTGGCAGGAGACAGGCAGGGGAAAGGTGGCAGGGGACAGGCAGGGGAAAGGTGGCAGGAGACAGGCAGGAGAAAGGCGGCAAGGTGGCAGGAGACAGACAGGGGAAAGGCGGAAAGGTGTCACGAGACAGACAGGGGAAAGGCAGCAGGAGACAGACAGTGGAAAGGCGGCAGTGAAAAGGCGGCAGAAGACAGACAGGGGAAAGGCAGCAGAAGACAGACAGGGGAAAGCCGACAGGAGACAGGCAGGGGAAAGGCGGCAGGAGACAGACAGGGGAAAGGCGGCAGGAGACAGACAGGGGAAAGGCGGCAGGAGACAGACAGGGGAAAGGCGGCAGGAGACAGACAGGGGAAAGGCGGCAGGAGACAGACAGGGGAAAGGCGGCAGGAGACAGACAGGGGAAAAGCGGCAGGAGACAGGCAGGGGAAAGGTGGCAGGAGACAGGCAGGGGAAAGGCGGCAGGAGACTGACATGGGAAAAGCGGCAGGAGACAGACAGGGGAAAGGCGGCAGGAGACAGACAGAGGAAAGGCGGCAGGAGACAGACAGGGGAAAGGCGGCAGGAGACAGACAGGGGAAAGGCGGCAGGAGACAGGCAGGGGAAAGGCGGCAGGAGACAGGCAGGGGACCAGCGGCAGGAGACAGACAGGGGAAAGGCGGCAGGAGACAGACAGGGGAAAGGCGGCAGGAGACAGGCAGGGGAAAGGCGGCAGAAGACAGGCAGAGGAAAAGTGGCAGGAGACAGGCAGGGGAAAGGTGGCAGGGGACAGGCAGGGGAAAGGTGGCAGGAGACAGGCAGGAGAAAGGCGGCAAGGTGGCAGGAGACAGACAGGGGAAAGGCGGAAAGGTGTCACGAGACAGACAGGGGAAAGGCAGCAGGAGACAGACAGTGGAAAGGCGGCAGTGAAAAGGCGGCAGAAGACAGACAGGGGAAAGGCAGCAGAAGACAGACAGGGGAAAGCCGACAGGAGACAGGCAGGGGAAAGGCGGCAGGAGACAGACAGGGGAAAGGCGGCAGGAGACAGACAGGGGAAAGGCGGCAGGAGACAGACAGGGGAAAGGCGGCAGGAGACAGGCAGGGGAAAAGCGGCAGGAGACAGGCAGGGGAAAGGCGGCAGGAGACAGGCAGGGGAAAGGCGGCAGGAGACAGGCAGGGGAAAGGCGGCAGGAGACAGGCAGGGGAAAGGCGGCAGGAGACAGAGGGTGGCAGGAGACAGGCAGGGGGAAGGCGGCTGGAGATAGGCAGGGGGAAGGCGGCAGGAGACAGGCAGGGGGAAGGCGGCAGGAGACAGGCAGGGGGAAGGCGGCTGGAGACAGGCAGGGGGAAGGCGGCTGGAGACAGGCAGGGGGAAGGCGGCTGGAGACAGGCAGGGGGAAGGAGGCTGGAGACAGGCAGGGGAAAGGCGGCTGGAGACAGGCAGGGGAGCAGCTGCATGGAGTAACATGAGATGGGGCTCGGACAGGGTCAGCAGCAGCAGCCACGAGCGGGGTACAGTGCCAGCTGCCTGCAGGCTATAACCCGGCCCTCCCATACCAGAGGCTCTAGCCATGCTAGACCTGCAGCCCCCTGCCTCCTACCCACACCCTCTGCAGCCTAGGAAGGATGAGCTGCTGGGAGCCCCCTGAGGTGGATGAGCGAGGAAGCCCCCTGGAGGAGTAAGTGCCGCTCTCTGTGCCTGCTTCTAGATGCTGCCCTCCCCTACTTGCTGCATGGGTGCAGATGTTGGCAGCGCACACAGCATGAAAAAACAAGGTCTGTTGGCGCTGGGCAGGTCTGTGATGGAATACACCTTAGGATTAGCAGCCACCTGGAGAGGGGTAGCCGGCCTCCTCAAACAGAGACAAATGTGGGGAATACCAGGTAGGCGCTCTATCCAAATGATGCAGCCAAAAAATAATGAAAAACACTGTTTATTACACACAAGAAAATAAAAACAATATAAACAGTAATATAGAGCAAAACATATACTAATGGGTGTTTGAAGGGTTAAATATGCTATATGAACTGTTATGTGCTTGAATAGACACGTACCACTCTCTACAAGATACCCTTATCTGTTCATACAATACAAGGCTTGTCTGTGTCTCCTTTTCAAGGACAGTTACATTCCAGACCAAACCTGTTATCTCTACTTCTGTGTGATTACCAACTTTTCTTAGAGGTTTTAAGACGTTTGCAGAAAACCCATATATGGACATCCGCCTGATGCACTATCTTTTGTATTCTGTCCAGTAACTACTAACGAGCCAATAAGAGTGTAACACATGTCAGTTACACCCATGTACGTTGTCTTTATAAACCTTTGTTAACCTTATAATAAAGCAGAGTGATTCTTAACCCTCAACTGTGTGTTTTCTGTATAGCGTTAAGATTTACTCTCACTGGTACCAAAGAGGTGATCACATCGAGGGGGCACACAAAAGGGTTAAATCCCTTTCAGCTGGGGGGCTCGTCCGGGATCTAGGCGATCGTCCCCTGCCCGGTAAGATAGAGAATTTTATTGTCTGTCTTTTCCGTTCAGGGATTGCGATTACTACTAGATCTGAACTCATTCCGTGTTCCGGGAACACGTGACCAAAAATACAATCCAAGTCCGGGACTTGGCAGAAAAGAAACTTGTTTTCTTAAAGGCGCCGGGCGCCACGTAAAGGTATCAGGGATACCAATAAAGAGGACCAGGGGTCCACGAAATCTTTAAAAGGCACAGGTATCCGGGATACCATAGATGGACCAGGAGTCCAAATAACAACACCTCCTCGATTTGATCACCTAAATATTTGTATGTTTGTCTTATAAGTACTTATATTGTAATTTTTCTATTAAGGACACTCAGTGAACGGGTGGTAAGTGTACGGACACTGAATGCCATATAACATTGCTATTTACAGTTATTTTATGCAAGAAAATTGTATAACATTGCTATTTACAGTTATTTTATGCAAGAAAATTGTACTTTATTTTGCATAATATCAATTATACGGGTGGTAAGTGTACGTATGGTTGATATCATAAAAACATTTTGTATACCCAATATCCCTTTGGTTTATGTAGGAATGTGTAATCCCACATGTTACCAGTGATCTATGATCAGATCAGCTGAATGCATACATAGACTATTGTTCCCCTTCCCTGTTATTTGTGAATTCTTTTAGAAATATATTGCGTGGGTGGTAAGTGTACACGCATTATATGACAGTGTGTTCGGAACAGTCTATGTTTTTATGATAAGATTGTTGTTGCTTCACCTTAAAATACGTTAGTTACTTGTTGATAATATGGGATCAGACCACAGTAAAGAGATTGAATACCCCCCTCCCCTCCGGGGGGAGACCTGCAAGGAATGTGCTGCTCGTCTCTCCCAGCAGCAGTAACTTGCAAACAGAAACCTAGTGAGAATGTGACTGAATTCTGGAAGAGATTTAAAAGTGTTGGTCAGAGGAGGCAGGTCTCACCCTAGTTAATACCGACAACTTACTCATTTCTACATTTATAAACTACTTGTTGCCAACAGTGTCATTAACTGTAAAACAGAGTGTTTCCAGTTGGACCTCTGATAATTTTAAAGATTTTGAAAAACATTTATATGAGAAAGAAGCAGCAGGTTGTTTTGAAATGAGGAAATCTGTCAGTACTATACCCTCACATAACTACCAGAACCCCCCGGGAAAGCCAAATAGGTCTTTCCGCCCACCCCAAGACAATAGGTTCCAGAGGGGCCCTATGGGACCTCCACCTATTTCTAGGAGACAGACCAATACATGTTACAATTGCGGGAAAGATGGCCACTGGGCCAGGGATTGTCCATATCCCCCCAGCAGACCCCGACAGGCCCGGGACCCTATGCACAACGATGCACCACCCCGCAGCCAACCCAGAGACCAGACTAAAGACTTTCCCCGTTTTCAAGTTGACTGACAGGGACAGCCCCGCTGACGGGGCCCGGAGGAGAGTGTCCCGACTTTCATGCAGCTCACTGGTTACTGGAAGGACAGTGGAGCCACCACCAGTGTCCTGTGTAGGGACCAGTACCATGAATCCTTAAAAAAGTCCGCTCCTTCAATGGGAATTAATGGGATACCCACAAAAGCCTATATTACCGACGCCATCAGTATAGAAACTTTGAAGGGCGTTTATATGGGAAGACACAACTTTACTGTAATACCTGAATGCCCAATAAACCTACTGGGAAGAGATCTTCTCAGCCGTCTTGAAATCACAATCAGTCCCTCTGCCTCAAGTAGCGGCATGGATGTTGTATCACCTCATTTACCTGTGTGGGTAAACCTTGACACACCACCTGAGTTAGAGACTGTAAACCCCCAGGTATGACACTGGCCTAATATCATGTACCCCCTACAAGGCCACACTGAAACCTGATGTACACCCCTTTACCAGAAACAATATCCATTGTCTAAAAGAAAAAATAGAAGGTCTTAGACCTATGGTACAGCAATTTTTAGAGCAAGGCATTCTTAGACATGTAGTATCCCCATACTGCACACCAGTTAACCCTGTAGCAAAAGTAGATGGGACTATAAGGTTTGTGCAAGATCTTAGAGCAATTAATCAGCTAATTGTTCCCATTGCACCAATTGTACCTGATGTAAACTCACTCCTCTCAGCCATCCCTGTAGATGCTGCATTTTTTTCAGTGATTGATTTAAAAAATGCATTTTTTCAGCATACCAGTGGACCCCCAAACACAGTTACTTTTTGCTTTTTCTTTTGAGGGCAAGCAGTTAACATGGTGCAGATTACCACAGGTATGTTTATTCACCTGTTGTGTATAGCATTGTACTCCAAGCCATATTGGCTCCCTGGCACCCCCCCTATGGTTCTGTCCTGCTACAGTATGCAGATGATCTGCTTCTCTGTAGTCAAACGGAGGAGGCCTGCCGACAGGATGGTATATCACTGTTAAACTGGCTCTGTGAATGTGGACACAAAGTGTCAAAAGCAAAAATGCAATGGTGTAAAAAGCATGTCGATTATTTGGGTTTTGTACTCACAGAGGGAGAAAGGAAAATCAGTCCACAACGCATTCAGTCTGTATTGGGCCTGGTCACCCCAACTACTCAGAAGGAAATGCTATCCTTTCTGGGCATGATTAATTACTGCAGACAGTGGATATCTGATTGTTCCTACTATGACAATATCTTGAGACAAGCCACTCTCAATAACAAACCTAAACAGATTCAATGGTCACAAGAAATGTTAACTGCATATGAAAGTCTAAAATGTATGTTGGTAAAAAGTCCGGCACTGAGCCTCCCAAACTGTACTGCCGTTTCATTTATATGCAAGGGACAACTGTAAAACCATGGCGGGGGTACTAACTCACATGGAGGCAAACTGCGCCCTGTGGCATTCCTGTGTCGGTCCAAGGTATGCCTGCCTGCCTCAGAGCACTGGCAGCTTGTGCAATGGTGGCTGAGATGGCAACTACACTCACCTTAGGTCACACAACAATTCTACACACAACACATGATGTAGTAGCAATACTTAACGGGTTGCATACACAGCATATGTCGGCCCAACGCCTTAGTGGGTATGAGGTCCTATTGCAAAGCAACCCATCCCTCATCATCAAATATGCAAACACGTCATCAGGCCCAGCACCCATTCTTAATGCACTCCTAGGGCTAAAGGGTCCCCAAGATGACATACCTGACGACCATGACTGCTCAGCATCAATAGAATCAGAGACCTCCCCGAGATTAGACATGTCCCCTGTGCCAATACCCGGTTCGGACAATGTCTTTGTTGATGGCTCCTGTAGCAGACCAAATGACTCCACATACCAAGCAGGTTATGCCGTTGTGCGCCTGCCCAATGACATTCTTGAAGCAAAGCCCATACCTTACCAATCGGCACAGGCTGCAGAGCTCATAGCCCTTATCAGAGCCTGCCAAATGTACCAAAACAAACCCGTTACAATTTACACAGACTCCAAATATGCCCATGGCGTTGTCCACGACCATGAAGTTATTTGGGCAAGAAGAGGCTTTGTAGGAGCCGATGGAAAAGGCATTTCCCATGCACAACTTATCACAAACCTCCTCCATGCCATCACACTGCCCTCTGACATTGCAATTTTGCACTGTAGGGCCCATACTGGTGGCAAGGACGACATATCAGAAGGAAATGCCCTTGCTGACAGAACTGCCAAAGAAGCAGCTCTACAACCCATTGCCCAGTCCCATATGACTGTCATGACCCCCCCTGCCATTAATGATCAATATCTTATCACGGAACTACAGGCCACAGCCTCCACCAAGGATTTGGATGATTGGGTATATCCTGTATTGCAGAAAAATCCCAAATCAGGATTAATCTGCAAAGAGGGGAAACCTTGTATACCCCAAACAAGTGCCCCTTTGTTCATTGCTCACTACCATGGGGTAGGACAAACTTAGGAAGGCCACAGGAGGTACCTTCCACAAATGGAAACAGGTCCTTCCCATTATCTTAGCAGAAATCAGAATGACCCCACAAAAGACCCTAGGTTATTCACCCTTTGAAATACTTATGGGTAGGCCTTTCCCACACCTTGGGCTAAGAAACCATTAATAGTACAGGAAGGTGATTTAGAACTTATAAAGGAAGAATATGTTAGGTCCCTTATAACGAAACTAGATGAAATTGAACACAAGGTTGTTTGTAAAAATCCTTCTAACCCACAGGAATCAACACATCCTTTTCAAGTCGGAGACAAAGTCGTTGTGAAAGTGCTCCCGAGGAATAAAGGTCCAGGAGATTTCACCTATGGTCCAGAGACGGAAGTCGTGGCAGTGACCAGGACGGCTGTCCTTACTGAAGACGGGCCCACGTGGATACACGCATCCCGAGTAAAGAAGATACCCAGCCCAAACCGCGAAGCAAGTCGAGGAGATTCCAGCGAGGTACTAACCGGGGCAGACAGCCCTGACCTCCAACATGGAGAAGCAGACGATGCAGAAAAAGAACAAGATGCCTACCTATGGCCAGGGAACTATGTTGACAATCCTAATGGTCCTCACTTGCCAAGCTACAGCTGAAGTAGACATTACACAAAACTCTGGCATTTACACATTCTGGTACAACTCCTCCAACACTGAGCTACTTATAAAATAGACTTTTGCAATTTTGGCCCATGCCTCAGAAAACATTATGAATGGGGATGTGACCAGTATGGAACACGTAATACCCCCAATGAAGCTTATATTTGTGTTACTAGTAAATATTGGGGAAATAAATGTGCGTATTGGGGATCAGTGGGATGGAATTCTGGTCATAGTTATGGATACCAGCCCAAGGAGGCTCTCTCAAGTAAAGACAAACATGGTGAGTCCCTGCTTACCCGTCTTACCCTTTATAGACAAAACAGATGTGATAGTAAATTCATATTAAGCATAAGACATCCCCAGTCTACTGATGCAGGCACCTATGTCCTGGGTGAATCTTTTTTTTATAAATCCATCCCTTACACAATTCTTGTTACAGGATATGTTTAACAATGAAAAGTATGCCCAGCTCAAGTCCCCTAAACCACGCCCCAACCTCTTGAGACCTCATATAACCACCTTCCAGGAAATAATTGCTATAGACAACCCCACTTTTGAAGACACTATGGCCATTGAAACTGGGTTTTCAGATATTAATCTTTGGGTAGAATGGATGAGATATAATGCCAAGAAACATAATATGACTAATTGTTATGTATGTGGTAAATCTAGACCCCATCTGGGAACAGTCCCTCTAAATATCCCCTTAGACCAAGAAAGCTGTTTCTTTAGTTTATACAATGACACAGAAACTAATGAAGGTTCCCCTACCTCAAACACTGCTTCCACACATAGAACAAAAAGGGAAACTCCAGTAGGTAGCTTCGATCCACATGTTTATATTGACACAATTGGGGTCCCAAGAGGGGTGCCAGACGAATTCAAAGCTAGAGATGAAGTAGCTGCAGGATTTGAATCCTTAATCCCTATAATAACTGTCAATAAAAATGTTGCATGGATCAATTATATCTACTATAATCAGCAGAGATTTGTAAATGACACAAAAGATGCTCTTAAGGGTCTTTCTGAGCAACTAGAAGCCACTTCCCAGATGACATTCCAAAACCAAATGGCCCTTGATATGATACTAGCAAAAAAGGTGGTACTTGTGTTTACATTAGTAAGGTAGAAGGGTGTTGTACCTATATACCTGACAATACTGGCCCTAATGGTAAAGTTACCTTAGCCATAAAAAACTAGATGATTTATCCATAGAGCTAAAAAAGAATTCAGGTATTGATAACCCATGGAGCCAATACTTTGGTTGGTTTGAAAATTGGAAACAGGGACTTGTTCAACTAGGAATCTACATATTGATTGTGATAGCAATTGTTTGTGTTGTTTTCTTTTGCATTATACCCTGCTGCAGAAAACTCGCCACAAAAGGTATTGAAAACTCGCTTATGTATGAAGCCGTCCTTACAATCCCTCCTAACTCCCCTGCAGCCTATAAGCAATACCTAACTGAATATAGAAATAAAAAGCTCCATGTAAAGAATCATGTTATATAAATATATGATTCTAAGAGGGGATTGAAGGGTTAAATATGCTATATGAACTGTTATGTGCTTGAATAGACACGTACCACTCTCTACAAGATACCCTTATCTGTTCATACAATACAAGGCTTGTCTGTGTCTCCTTTTCAAGGACAGTTACATTCCAGACCAAACCTGTTATCTCTACTTCTGTGTGATTACCAACTTTTCTTAGAGGTTTTAAGACGTTTGCAGAAAACCCATATATGGACATCCGCCTGATGCACTATCTTTTGTATTCTGTCCAGTAACTACTAACGAGCCAATAAGAGTGTAACACATGTCAGTTACACCCATGTACGTTGTCTTTATAAACCTTTGTTAACCTTACAATAAAGCAGAGTGATTCTTAACCCTCAACTGTGTGTTTTCTGTATAGCGTTAAGATTTACTCTCACTGGTACCAAAGAGGTGATCACATCGAGGGGGCACACAAAAGGGTTAAATCCCTTTCAGCGTTACCCTGAGGTATATGATATCTCTGGTATAAATGATATACACAATGAGTATAAACAAAGGTATCACTGATAAAATCAATGTAAAAGGAAAACGCTGATCCTTCTACATAGGAGACTCTCAGAGGTTTTGTCAGTCTCTTATAGTAAATTAGCAGCGCACAGTGTGAGTGAGAAGAAATCCTCCAGCTGATATGGTTCATACAGGAATGTGTCCTGAACCAGAATGACCTTTATATGGTAATTGTCCATCCGCTTAGTTCCGTTGTAACAACAAAGTGAGTATACATGTGTATAGATGTGATGGTGGTTAGTAGTCACTGCACCAGTGTTGGTAGTCCTTGCGGCACAAAGTTGATACTGCAGACCTGGAGCGGGTATCACCCTTTGCCCGGGTGAAGAAGCTGTGGGCGGCGCGGTCTGCTATAAGTTGTTCTCTGTCGTGCGGTGCAATGTGGATGCGTAAAGCCGCTGTCTCGTACTCCCAGCACGGGTAAGGTTTGTATCAGCAGCACAGTGTCTGGACTTACCCGGAATAGGGAGGAACACATGGTGCAGTCTCTCAACGATGTTGATTGCAAATTTGCCGGCAATTGGTGAACCATCAGCTACTGGAGGTTGTATCTTCTTCTGTGGGCACTACAGGTATCAGCGATCCCTCTCTCTATGCCCTCAACGCGTTTCTCCGCACACCGGGCAGCTTTTTCAAGAGCTAGAGGATTTCTTCTCAATACTCATTGTGTATATCATGTATACCAGAGATATCACATACCTCAGGATAACACCCATTAGTATATGTTTTGGTCTATATTACGGTTTATATTGTTTTTATTTTCTCGTGTGTAATAAACAGTGTTTTTAATTATTTTTTGGTTGCATCATTTGGATAGAGCGCCTACCTGGTATTCCCCACATTTGCACACAGCATGGGGCACAGTAACAGGCCGGCTGCCGGCACGCATACAAAATAATAGGTGGCCTATAGAATAATAGTAAACGCCAGGCACAGCTGCTGCAGAAACTCTTGTTACATACATGACGTCAGTCTCTTCTGATACTGGCATTATATAATACAACCCGGTGTCTCTACAGCAGATGACCGTCGTTATACGTGTGGCGCCCTCCTAGCGGGCATTTTACATCTTACACCATTATAGTGACGTGACTGCTGGGGGGGGGGGGGGGGAGAGGGGGCGGCTCAGCCTGCAGCAGTCACACTGCCAGTGGTGTAGTAATGCTCTGCAGCTGTCACACTGCCAGTGGTGTAGTAATGCTCTGCAGCTGTCACACTGCCAGTGGTGTAGTAATGCTCTGCAGCTGTCACACTGCTAGTGGTGTAGTAATGCTCTGCAGCTGTCACACTGCCAGTGGTGTAGTAATGCTCTGCAGCTGTCACACTGCCAGTGGTGTAGTAATGCTCTGCAGCAGTCACACTGCCAGTGGTGTAGTAATGCTCTGCAGCTGTCACACTGCCAGTGGTGTAGTAATGCTCTGCAGCTGACATAATAATAACAACAACAACAGGACACCACAGGCTGCTCCGCCTGTATAATAATAATAACAATAATATTAACAGGACACCACAGGCTGATCCACCTGTATAATAATAACAGGACACCACAGGCTGCTCCACCTGTATAATAATAACAGGACACCACAGGCTGCTCCTCCTGTATAATCATACTTGCCTACCTGACCCTCTCCATGAGGGAGAAAATGCTCTGTTCCTGAACTCTCCTGGTAATGTATGATTGCCATCAACTGTGGTGACACCTTTCTTATCAATTACCCAACTCACTACAGGTGATGGCAATCATACATTACCAGGAAAGTCCAGGAACAGAGCATTTTCTCCCTCATGGAGAGGGTCAGGTAGGCAAGTATGTGTATAATAATAACATGAAACCACAGACTGCTCCCCCTGTATAATAATAATAATAATAACAGGACACAACAGGCTGCTCCTCCTGTATAATAATAATAATAACAGGACACCACAGGCTGCTCCCCCTGTATAATAATAACAGGACACCACAGGCTGCTCCCCCTGTATAGTCAGACGCCATTACCTGATCTCCACGGACAATGCGAGGCTGCAGCAGTCGATGAAAACTCACTTCCTGTATGTGGAACGCACAATCCGGAAGTAAGGTGGAACGCACAGACCGGAAGTAAAGAGTGATTGGCACAAGCTGATTCCTAGTAACTGGTTCCTCCCCTCCTACACCCCGCCCTCTGTAATGATAAATAACAGACATGTCCTCAGTGCAGGAGGCCGGCGGCCATTTTTTGTAGACCAGTCCGGCTGCAGCAATTGGTTCCAGGGCCGTGTAGTGACGTCAGGAGCGGCGGCCATTTTCCCCTGGTCTGAGCTCCGCCTTCCTTCTATCATTCCCACAAGGCAGCAGGAGCAGAGAGCAGCCATTGCTGTGTCTGGCAGCAGGTAATGATATTATTATTATTATTCTATAGGCTGAGCAGCTCTGGTGTCAGGTTCTGTACTACAGGGGGAGCAGCCTCTGGTGCCTTGTTATAGTGCAGCTGGAGCAGCCTCTGGTGCTGCATTATCCCTGTACAGGTGGCTGACACTCTAGTGTCCTATTACTGTAATACAGGTGGCGCAGACCCCGCCGTTACCATAATACAGGGGGCGCAGACCCCGCCGTTCCTGTAATAAAGGTGGCGCAGACCCCGCCGTTCCTGTAATAAAGGTGGCGCAGACCCCGCCGTTACCGTAATACAGGTGGAGCAGATTCTGCCGTTACCGTAATACAGGTGGCGCAGACTCCGCCGTTACCGTAATACAGGTGGCGCAGACTCCGCCGTTACCGTAATACAGGTGGCGCAGACTCCGCCGTTACCGTAATACAGGTGGCGCAGACTCCGCCGTTACCGTAATACAGGTGGCGCAGACTCCGCCGTTACCGTAATACAGGTGGCGCAGACTCCGCCGTTACCGTAATACAGGTGGCGCAGACCCCGCCGTTACCGTAATACAGGTGGAGCAGATCCTGCCGTTACCGTAATACAGGTGGCGCAGACTCCGCCGTTACCGTAATACAGGTGGCGCAGACTCCGCCGTTACCGTAATATAGGTGGAGCAGATCCTGCCGTTAGCGTAATACTGGTGGCGCAGACTCCGCCTTTACCGTAATACAGGTGGCGCAGACTCCGCCGTTACCGTAATACAGGTGGTGCAGACCCTGCCGTTACCGTAATACAGGTGATGCAGACCCCGCTGTTACCGTAATACAGGTGGCGCAGACCCTGCCGTTACCGTAATACAGGTGGTGCAGACCCCGCTGTTACCGTAATATAGGTGGCGCAGACCCCGCCGTTACCGCAATACAGGTGGCGCAGACCCCGCCGTTACCGTAATACAGGTGGCGCAGACCCCGCCGTTACCGTAATACAGGTGGCGCAGACTCCGCCGTCACCGTAGTAAAGGTAGCACAGACCCTACCATTACCGTAATACTTGTGGCGCAAGACCCCGCCGTTACCGTAATACAGGTGGCTCAGACCCCGCCGATACCGTAATACAGGTGGCTCAGACCCGGCCGTTACCGTAATACAGGTGGCTCAGACCCCGCCGTTACCGTGATACAGGTGGTGCACCCCCCGCCGTTACTGTGATACCAGTGGCACAGACCCCGCCGTTACCGTAATACAGGTGGAGCAGACCTCGTCGTTACCGTAATACAGGTGGTGCAGACCCCGCCGTTACAGTGATACAGGTGGCGCAGACCCCGCCGTTACTGTGATACCAGTGGCGCAGACCCCGCCGTTACCGTAATACAGGTGGAGCAGACCTCGTCGTTACCGTAATACAGGTGGTGCAGACCCCGCCGTTACAGTGATACAGGTGGCGCAGACCCCGCCGTTACTGTAATTCTATAAACGGGACATTACAGGTGTTGTGTCCTGTGGCATTGTACTATACAGGTGGAGCGGCATATGTTGTATTAATATTCAGGGGAGCTGTATTAAAATACAGGGGAGTGGCATGTGTTGTCCTACTGTACAGGAGGAGTGACCTGGGGCATCCTCCTATACAGGGGTAGTGGATTATGACATCCTACTATACAGGGGGAGCAGCCTGTGTTGCCCTTTTATACAGGGGAAGTGGCCTGTGGTGTCTTGTTACTATTATTATATATGGTGAGCGACATGTATTGTCTTTCTATACAGAAGGAGTGGCCTGTGTTGTCATATTACAGGGGTAGCATCCTGTACTGTCATAGTATACAGGGGGAGCGGCCTGTGTTGTCATAATATACAAGTGGAGGGACCTGTGGTGTCTTGTTACTATTATTATATAGGGTGAGCGGAATGTATTTTCTTTCTATACAGAAGGCGTGGCCTGTGTTGTCATAATATACAGGGGCAGCGGCCTGTGTTGTCATAATATACAGGGGTATCTTCCTGTGCTGTCATAGTATACAGGGGGAGCGGCATGTGTTGTCATAATATACAGGGGTAGCTTTCTGTGCTGTCATAGTATACAGGGGGAGCGGCCTGTGTTGTATTTATTATTTATTAGCAGTTTCTTATATAGCGCAGCATATTCTGTTGCGCTTTACAAAAGGAACAGCAGTAATAGAACGAAACTGGGTAAAAATAGACAGACATAGAGGTAGGAGGGCCCTGCTCGCAAACTTACAATCTATGGGGGAATAGGCATTGATACACAAGGATAGATGCTACCTGTTGCATAATGGTCCACTAGATTGCTAGGTTCTTAATGGGTTGTATGATATGATCACCCAGCAATGAGATGAGGTACAGACTGAGAACAACAGAGGACCCAAGACTGAGCCTTGCGGTACTCCAACTGATAGAGGTAGAGAAGAAGAGGTAGAATCACAGAAGTGACCACTGAAAGAGCGATTAGATAGGTAGGATGAGAACCTGGAGAGGGCCGTGTCCTGAAGACCTAAAGCTTGTAGTATTTGAGAAGAGAGTGGTCAACAGTGTCATAAGCAGCAGAGAGATCTAGAAGAATGAGTAGTGTGTAATGGCCTTTAGATCTAGCAGTGACTAGATCATTCACTACTTTGGTCAGTGCAGTCTCTTTGGAGTGTTGGGCATGAAAGCCTGACTGAAGTGGGTCCAATAAATTGTGGGAGTTAAGAAAGTGTGTGAGGCGAGTGTAGGCAAGTCTATCAAGTAGCTTGAAGGGACCTGGTAGCTGAGAAATGGACGGTAGTTAGAGAGTGTGTTTGGGTCAGAGGTGTGTTTGTTTAGTAATGGGAGTAATCACTGCATGCTTAAACAGAGAAGGAAAGATACCAGTAGAGAGAGAGATTACAGATTTTAGTTAAGGTTGGGATAAGCACAGGAGACAAAGTTTTACTGACCTGTGAGGGTATAGGATCAAGAGAAGAATGTTGATACTTCATCTTCACTTGTGGGATCAAATGAAAAGAAAGTGCCAGAGGGTTCAGGTAGGGAATTGAGCAGGTCACTGGCTGAGTTAGAGCATACCATTTCATCTCAGATTTTATCAATGTTATCCTTGAAGTAGGAAACAAGTTCTTGTGCACTGATAGTAGCTAGTGTGGGAGGTGAGGGAGGGTAAATAATTGATTTAATTGTATTAAAAAGTTGCTTGGGGTTGCTGGCATGAGAAGAGATGAGAGATTGGAAATATATTTGTTTGGCAGTGTCCAGGGCCTGATGATAGGAGTGGTAGGTGGTCTTATATGTGAGGAAGTCACTTGGATTCTGAGATTTACGCCACTGACGTTCTACTTTACGTGACAGTTTTTGTAGGTGTCTTGTTGATTTAGAGTGCCATGGTTGACATCTAAGCCTACGTGGAGTGTGATGGGTAGCTGGAGCCACTTCATCAAGGGCACTCTCTAGGGTCTTGTGCAGGTGGGATACAGCAGTGTCAGGTGTGGTAAATGTAGAGATTGGTGAGAGACGTTGTAGCAGAGAAGTGGAAAGTTGTTGAAAATGTATATTGTTAGTATTTCTGTGGGTTAGAGGAGGCTTGCTAGGTTATAGTGACATAGAATTTAGAGTAATAGAAGAGACTGTGAAGGTGATCAGGTTGTGATCAGAGAGAGGGAAAGGAGTCTTAATGAATTCAGAAACTGAGCAGAGCCTGGTGAACACAAGATCAAGGCAGTGGCCTTCCTGTTGTGTAGCGATGTCAGACCATTGGGTGAGGCCAAGAGAGGAGGTTAGAGAGAGGAGTTTGGAGGCATGAACAGATTGTGGACTGTCAAGAGCTATATTGATATCGACCCATAATGATGGTGGAGATGTCAGAGGATAAGATGTGTGGGAGCCAGGCAGAAAAATCTTCTAGAAATTGTTGTTTGAGTTGCCCAGGAGGGCAATAGCTGCAACACGCAGAGAGAAGGGGGTGAAAATCCTGATAGAGTGAACTTCAAATTATGTGAATGCAAGAGATGGAACCTGAGGTAGAACAGTGTATGTGAAAAATTGGGACAGTAAGATTCCAACCCCACCACCTTTACTATTACCAGGCCTGGGGGTGTGTGTGAGGTGGAAACCACCGTGTGACAGTGCTGCAGGGGAGGCTGTGTCTGATTGTGTGAGCCATGTTTCTGTTATAGCCAGCAGATTAAAGTTGTGAGAGATAAAGAGGTTATGGATGGATGGTAATTTGTTACAAACAGAGCGTGCATTCCAAAAGCCACATTTTAGTGACTTGGAGGGGGATGGGAGACACGTGATATTTATGAGGTTAGATGGCTTTCTATGTTGTTTTGAGATAGCTGAGTGTGAGAGGGACAGGTGGTTGGGGCCTGGAATTGGTGATATGGCACCAGATAATAAAAGCAGAAGAGTGAGATAAATATTGGTGGATGTTTGCGAGTGTTTATTCTGGTGGCCAATTGTGGTTGTCAAAGTACTTGCAGAGAAGTAAGTATAAAGCTCATGAGTGTTTAGAAGAGGGGAGGGGAGAATAGAAGCTGTAATGTGCACAGAGGGGTGAGTTTTAGGGTGAGTGTAGAATGTTACATTTGGTGAGAATTCCATGAATTGAAATAAGAAACAGTAGTTTGATGAACATGCTGTGGTCGTTTGTGAGATCATTTGGGTGTAGGAATAAGTTGTTTAAGTAAGTTACCTTTCCTTGATGGTGCTCAATGTATGTTCAACTGTTTTTTTAACTGTTCGGATAACACACTTCTTAATTCCACACTTGTTAAATTCCATGCAAGCTCCCCCCAGCAAGCTGACCCCTTGACATTATACAGTAACACCAGGCGATGTGTCTGGGTGATGACTGGAGAGGTGACAGCTGGTAATGGGACATTATACAGTAACACCAGGGGATGTGTCTGGGTGATGACTGGAGAGGTGACTGCTGGGAATGGGACATTATACAGTAACACCAGGGGATGTGTCTGGGTGATGACTGGAGAGGTGACTGCTGGGAATGGGACATTATACAGTAACACCAGAGGACGTGTCTGAGTGATGACTGGAGAGGTGACTGCTGGGAATGGGACATTATACAGTAACACCAGGCGATGTGTCTGGGTAATGACTGGAGATGTGACTGCTGGGAATGGGGCATTATACAGTAACACCGGGGGATGTGTCTGGGTGATGACTGGAGAGGTGACTGCTGGGAATGGGACATTATACAGTAACACCAGGGGATGTGTCTGGGTGATGACTGGAGAGGTGACTGCTGGGAATGGGACATTATACAGTAACACCAGAGGACGTGTCTGGGTGATGACTGGAGAGGTGACTGCTGGGAATGGGACCTTATACAGTAACTGTCACAACTGAGGGCCTGAGCTGACGGGAGGCAGCCTCAGTTGTAGGGGCTGAGATGTAACGGAACCTGGGAGGTTGTATCAGACCCCTGGACATGTAAGTAACATGTAGAATAACTGCCCGAAGGCGTGACCACGACAACCTGGGTAAAAGTCAATGATGTTTATTTATGACAACCCCGTAACACAGCAGCAGTAAAAGAAAACATAAAAGTCAGCAGAGGATAAATACAGTTCCTGGGTACTACAGGGTGGCAAGAGCCACAGGCCTCTGGTAGAGTGAGATAGTTCTTATAATCTTCTAGTTGGAAAGTCCTTACCAGGCCCGACTGTAGCGGTAGTACTTCGGATTACGAGAGACAGGGTACTCGGTTCAATTCACACGTTGGACGGCTAATATAAGTGCAAGTTCTGTTTGTATACATATTTTATATTTTGACTTTACAATTGTTTAAGAATTAATTAAGTATATAGTATATATAAAAAATATTAGATGGACGAGCGGGCATATATGTATATGTATGTATAACTTTATTTATATTTTTCATATTTGCATATATTATTATTTATTATTTTGTATTTTTATGGTAGAACGGTAATTATAAACTCTTGCCACAGATTAGATGATACTTACAAGGAGGTTGGATCAGGAGGTGGAATTAGGTAAACGTTGAAACAGGTGTTCTATATACTCATTAATGGAAACACCAATAGGAGCTAAGATCTCTACTTTAAAAAGGGTCCTGGACTATTGGGAGCTTATTCTATGAGGAAGCCCCCATAAGAGGAGCGAAACGCGTCAGAAGCAGATCTTTGGACCCGTATACCAGCTCAATTACACCCCTACAATAGACCTTCATTCAGCAGCATTTTCTGTGGAGGTAACGGAGAACGGGATATCACAACCGTGACTGAGGTGTCTGCATACGGCACTTGGAGACGTGGACTCACAGAGCCTGAAAGTCGGGTAAAATATCAGCATAGCAGGCGCCAGCGTAGCGCCGTTCCCGCAGCCCGAGACCGTCTCACATGTCATTGAACTTTCCCGTATGACAACCATTGGTGCAAGCTACACATAAGGCTCCAGCGTGGAGCTGTTTTCTTGCACAACATTGTCTTCTTTGCCAAGTGGTAACGTATTGAGGATATCCAATACATAACAACATATGAATATGCTACCTACTACATGGGTGTGAATTTAGCTGGTAATTTTTTATCCAATATATGGACTGATTTTCTATTGACTTTTTATTTTATATTTTTTATTATATTCTGTGCACAGAAGTTTATCTAAGATCCACCTCCTATAGTTAGGCAAGATATTTGTAAATGATTTTTATTTGACCGGTCTGAAGTGTATTCTACATATATATTATTAAATAAAAAATATACATAATATAATAATTTATTTATTTGTTTTTCATTGAACTCTGAGCCATATCATAATATTTATAGCGCAGGAGGGGATTAGTTTGTTGTTCTAGCAATGGAGATAGCCCAGGATCGTACCAGCTGGTGTTCCAGGGAAAGCTGGGCTGCTGTGGATAAAAACGGCTGCTGTGGGTACTGGCTGGAACCAGACTGATGTTGGCACGGAGTGGATGCTGGCTGGAACCAGTTAAATAATAAATGTAGTTTTGAGAGCGGTGAAATTATAATGCCGGTGATAAATGATAATCTGCAGAAAAGGGTACCGGCACTTTAAGAAGAGCTTACCTCTGCTGGAAGCTGGATGCTGAAAGCAGGTGGATCTGTAGCTGGAAGCTGATGAATCCAAATGGATAGAAGAGTCAGGCTACACCGCAGGTGGAATGCTGGTGCGGGTCTCTTTAGTGGAAGTGTGGAGACAGGAGCTGGAACCTGGAAAACAACCACAGGAGAGAGACAAACTGGAACTAGGTTTGACAACCAAAGCACTGACGCCTTCCTTGCTCAGGCACAGATTACTTATACCTGCAGCAAGGAAGGGATTGGCTAGGCAATTATGCAGATTAACAATACAGACAGCAGATTGGTGGAAATGATCAGATGACAAAATCCAAGATGGCTGCGCCCATGCAGACACTTGGAGGGAAGTTTGGTTTGTAATCCATGTGAGAATCAAAACAGTAATGGCGGCGCCGGCCACAGGAGATAGGAGACGCCAGACTGACAAGCGCACATTTAACCACGCGGGCACAGCGGAGGCCGCGGCTGATGAAATCACCACTCTGACATTCTGCATGTGGAAACTCAGGAACAGCGGCGGAGGCCGCGGGAGACGCCATTCCGGATGTAACAGGCGTTGCGGTGACCGCGTCTCAGAGTGACAGGAGAGGAGGCAGGAATGTGGACATCAGTATAACAGATGGGATCCGGTCCTGGAACGCTGAGCCAGCCTTAGGAGGCATCTGAAGGGTAAGTAATGGCGTCCAGATACCCGGATCGTGACAGTAACACCAGGGGATGTGTCTGGGTGATGACTGGAGAGGTGACTGCTGGGAATGGGGTATTATACAGTAACACCAGGGGATGTGTCTGGGTTATGACTGGAGAGGTGACTGCTGGGAATGGGGCATTATACAGTAACACCAGGGGACGTGTCTGGTTGATGACTGGAGAGGTGACTGCTGGGAATGGGACATTATACAGTAACACCAGGGGATGTGTCTTTGTGAATACTGGAGAGGTGACTGCTGGGAATGGGACATTATACAGTAACACCGGGGATGTGTCTGGGTGATGACTGGAGAGGTGACTGCTGGGAATGGGGCATTATACAGTAACACCAGGGGATGTTTCCGGGTGATGACTGGAGAGGTGACTGCTGAGAATGGGACATTATACAGTAACACCAGGGGATATGTCTGGGTGATGACTGGAGAGGTGACTGCTGGGAATGGGACATTATACAGTAACATTGGGGGATGTGTCTGGGTGATGACTGGAGAGGTGACTGCTGGGAATGGAACATTATACAGTAACACCAGGGGATGTGTCTGGTGATGACTGGAGAGGTGACTGCTGGGAATGGGACATTATACAGTAACACCAGGGGACGTGTCTGGGTGATGACTGGATAGGTGACTGCTGGGAATGGGGTATTATACAGTAACACCAGGGGACGTGTCTGGGTGATGACTGGAGTGGTGACTGCCAGGAAAGGGGCATTATACAGTTACACCAGGGGACGTGTCTGGGTGATGACTGTATCACTGTGTGTCAGGTTCCTATAAGGTGTCATGATGTCACTGTCTATGACTCCATGCAGGAGGGGGAGTATATAGAGGAACACAGGGGTCTGTACAAGGACGTGATGATGGAGAATCACTGGCCCCTCACATCACTGGGTAAGAGGAGACTGTCATGTATTGTATAGGGGAGAGCAGGTATGGGGGCCCATATATACACACATTACCTGATAATCACATATATACACTGTACTCAGTCACTGTGTGTCTCTTACAGATGGACCCAGTAACAGAGATACCCCAGAGAGATGTCCCCGTCCCCTGTATTCCCAGGATTGTACAGAGGAGAATCACAGGATCCCACAGGAGGATCAGGTAGGTGGAATTTAGGGTGTCGCCCAAATACCAAAGTGACTGTCACTATATAATGTGTAGAGATGCTGTGTGTTTTATACACTGATATTACACTATCTGAAATCAGACATTTTTAATGTATATTGTTTTGTGGGCTATTTAGGATGACTGTCTGACTGATATAAAGGCAGAAGATATAGAGGGAGAAGAAGAGACGTATGTGACTGATATAAAGGCAGAAGATATAGAGGGAGAAGAAGAGACGTATGTGACTGATATAAAGGCAGAAGATATAGAGGGAGAAGAAGAGACGTATGTGACTGATATAAAGGCAGAAGATATAGAGGGAGAAGAAGAGACGTATGTGACTGATATAAAGGCAGAAGATATAGAGGGAGAAGAAGAGACGTATGTGACTGATATAAAGACAGAAGATCTAGAGGGAGAAGAAGAGACGTATGTGACTGATATAAAGGCAGAAGATACAGAGGGAGAAGAAGAGACGTATGTGACTGATATAAAGGCGGAAGATATAGAGGAAGAAGAAGACACGTATGTGACTGATATGAAGGCAGAAGATATAGAGGGAGAAGAAGAGACGTATGTGACTGATATAAAGGCAGAAGATATAGAGGGAGAAGAAGAGACGTATGTGACTGATATAAAGGCAGAAGATATAGAGGGAGAAGAAGAGACGTATGTGACTGATATGAAGGCAGAAGATATAGAGGGAGAAGAAGAGACATATGTGACTGATATAAAGGCAGAAGATACAGAGGGAGAAGAAGAGACGTATGTGAGGGGTGATCAGCAGTGTAAGGAGGAGGAAATCCCTACAGATATCAGCACAGGTGAGTAATAAACACTTATTACAGAAGTCACATATTCTCCTTTCTCAGTCACTACATCAATCTCTTATCCTACACCCTCCTCTGTCAGTACAGACTAATGATGGAAATGTATCTGCCCAGTGGTGTAGTCTAGGACCATCAGCCCTGTTCTCTGTTGGGTGTTTATAACACAAGGGGCGATATTCAATTGTAATATCATGCTCGATCTCCCGTCTAAAGTGACAGGAGTTTGCGGGGCAATATTCAATTGTCCCCCATGTTTGGTCATGTCGCGCCCATAGCAGTCTGGATTAGCTTTGTAAAGCTACTTAACCCAACTACCGTCATGGGCGCGATCACAAAAAGTTTTGCGCATTTCAGCTCGCCTCCCCCGGGGGGAAGGGGTGATCTGAAATGCTAATATTGCGTCCGTCGGCAGCAATATTTGAATCAGGGGTGTTTTCTGTTAAAGGCGTTTTCTTCTTTAGGGTCCATAGTGATCCACAGTCCTTACATCGGGGTGTAGGTGGTAGGAGACGACCGGGCATCACACAGTTAAGCTTTTTTCTCTGACGTCCTAGTGGATGCTGGGAACTCCGTAAGGAACATGGGGAATAGCGGCTCCGCAGGAGACTGGGCACAAAAGTAAAGCTTTAGGACTACCTGGTGTGCACTGGCTCCTCCGCCTATGACCCTCCTCCAAGCCTCAGTTAGATTGTTGTGCCCGGCCGAGAAGGGTGCATTACAGGAGGCTCTCCTGAGTTTCTTAGTAAAAGTTTAGTTTTAGGTTTTTTATTTTCAGTGAGATCTGCTGACAACAGGCTCACTGCATCGAGGGACTAAGGGGAGAAGAAGCGAACCTGCCTGCTTGCAGCCAGCTTGGGCTTCTTAGGCTACTGGACACCATTAGCTCCAGAGGGATCGAACACAGGCCCAGCCTCGGAGTCCGGTCCCAGAGCCGCGCCGCCGGCCCCCTTACAGAGCCAGAAGCAAGAAGAGGTCCGGAAAATCGGCGGCAGAAGACATCAGTCTTCACCAAGGTAGCGCACAGCACTGCAGCTGTGCGCCATTGCTCCTCAGCACACTTCACACTTCGGTCACTGAGGGTGCAGAGCGCTGGGGGGGGCCGCCCTGAGAAGCAATAAAAACACCTTGGCTGGCTAAAATTACATCACATATAGCTCCAGGGCTATATGGATGTATATTAACCCCTGCCAGATTACAGATAAAAGCGGGAGAAAAGTCAGCCGAGAAGGGGGTGGAGCCTATCTCCTCAGCACACTGGCGCCATTTTCCCTCACAGCCCCGCTGGAAGGACGTCTCCCTGACTCTCCCCTGCAGTCCTGCACTACAGAAAAGGGTTAAAAAGAGAGGGGGGGCACTAATTAGGCGCAGTATAAATAAAACAGCAGCTATAAGGGGAAAAACACTTCTATAAGGTTATCCCTGTATATATATAGCGCTCTGGTGTGTGCTGGCATAATCTCCCTCTGTCTCCCCAAAGGGCTAGTGGGGTCCTGTCCTCTGTCAGAGCATTCCCTGTGTGTGTGCTGTGTGTCGGTACGATTGTGTCGACGTGTATGAGGAGGAAAATGGTGTGGAGGCGGAGCAATTGCCTGTAATGGAGATGTCTTCCCCTAGGGAGTCGACACCTGAGTGGCTGAGCTTATGGAAGGAATTATGTGACAGTGTCAGCTCTTTACAAAAGAAAGTAGATGACATGAGACAGCCGGCTACTCAGCCTGTGCCTGTCCAGGTGTCTCAAAGGCCATCAGGGGCTCTAAAACGCCCGTTACCTCAGATGGCAGATACAGACGCCGACACGGATACTGACTCCAGTGTCGACGATGAAGAGACGAATGTGACTTCCAGTAGGGCCACACGTTACAGGATTGATGCTATGAAAAATGTTTTACATTTCTCTAACGTCCTAAGTGGATGCTGGGACTCCGTAAGGACCATGGGGAATAGCGGCTCCGCAGGAGACAGGGCACAAAATAAAAGCTTAAGGATCAGGTGGTGTGCACTGGCTCCTCCCCCCATGACCCTCCTCCAAGCCTCAGTTAGATTTTTGTGCCCGGCCGAGAAGGGTGCAATCTAGGTGGCTCTCCTGAGCTGCTTAGAATAAAAGTTTATTTAGGTTTTTTTTTATTTTCAGTGAGTCCTGCTGGCAACAGGCTCACTGCATCGTGGGACTAAGGGGAGAAGAAGCGAACTCACCTGCGTGCAGAGTGGATTGGGCTTCTTAGGCTATTGGACATTAGCTCCAGAGGGACGATCACAGGTACAGCCTGGATGGGTCACCGGAGCTGCGCCGCCGTCCCCCTTACAGAGCCAGAAGAGACGAAGAGGTCCGGTGAAATCGGCGGCAGAAGACATCCTGTCTTCAGACTAAGGTAGCGCACAGCACCGCAGCTGTGCGCCATTGCTCTCAGCACACTTCACACTCCGGTCACTGAGGGTGCAGGGCGCTGGGGGGGGAGCGCCCTGAGACGCAATAAAACCTGAAATACCTTATGTGGCTAAAGGAATACATCACATATAGCTCCTGGGCTATATGGATGTATTTTATCCCCTGCCATTTTACACAGAAAAAGCGGGAGATAAGGACGTCGTGAAGGGGCGGAGCCTATCTCCTCAGCACACTGGCGCCATTTTCCCTCACAGCTCCGCTGGAAGGACGGCTCCCTGACTCTCCCCTGCAGTCCTGCTTCTGAATCAGGGTAAAAAAGAGAAGGGGGGGCATTTTGGCAGCAGATAACAATAAAAACAGCAGCTATAAGGGTTTAACACTTATATAAGGTTATCCCTGTATATATATAGCGCTGGGTGTGTGCTGGCAGACTCTCCCTCTGTCTCTCCAAAGGGCTAAGTGGGGTCCTGTCCTCTATCAGAGCATTCCCGGTGTGTGTGCTGTGTGTCGGTACGCGTGTGTCGACATGTATGAGGAGGAAAATGAGGTGGAGGCGGAGCAGTTGCCTGTGTTAGTGATGTCACCCCCTAGGGAGTCGACACCTGACTGGATGATTGTGTTTAAGCAATTAAGTGATAATGTCAGCAATTTGCAAAAAACTGTTGACGACATGAGAAAGCCGGCAAATCAATTAGTGCCTGTTCAGGCATCTCAGACACCGTTAGGGGCCTTAAAACGGCCGTTACCTCAGTGGGTCGACACAGACCCTGACACAGATACTGAGTCTAGTGTCGACGGTGACGAGACAAACGTAATGTCCAGTAGGGCCACACGTTACATGATCACGGCAATGAAAGAGGCATTGAACCTTTCTGACACTACAAGTACCACAAAGACGGGTATTATGTGGGGTGTGAAAAAACTGCCAATAGTTTTTCCTGAGTCTGAGGAAATAAATGAGGTGTGTGATAAAGCGTGGGTTTCCCCCGATAAAAAACAGCTAATTTCTAATAAATTATTAGCACTATACCCCTTCCCGCCAGAGGTTAGGGCGCGGTGGGAAACACCCCCTAGGGTAGATAAGGCGCTCACACGTTTATCTAAACAAGTAGCGTTGCCGTCCCCTGATACGGCCACCCTCAAAGAACCAGCTGATAGGAGGCTGGAAAATATCCTAAAAAGTATATACACACATACTGGTGTTATACTGCGACCAGCAATCGCATCAGCCTGGATGTGCAGTGCTGGAGTAGCATGGACGGATTCCCTGACGGAGAATATTGATACCCTGGATAGGGACAATATTTTGTTAACTATAGAACATTTAAAGGATGCATTATTATATATGCGTGATGCACAGAGGGATATTTGTACCCTGGCATCAAGAGTAAGCGCAATGTCCATTTCTGCCAGAAGAGCATTATGGACGCGACAGTGGTCAGGGGATGCAGATTCCAAACGGCACATGGAAGTATTGCCGTATAAGGGGGAGGAGTTATTTGGGGCTGGTCTATCGGACCTGGTGGCCACGGCAACGGCTGGAAAATCCACCTTTTTACCCCAGGTTACTTCACATCAGAAAAAGACACAGTCTTTTCAAACTCAGTCCTTTCGTTCCCATAAGTACAAGCGAGCAAAAGGCCACTCTTTTCTGCCCAAGGGCAGAGGAAGAGGGAAAAGACTGCACCATGCAGCCGCTTCCCAGGAGCAGAAGCCCTCCCCTGCTTCTGCCAAGTCTTCAGCATGACGCTGGGGCTTTACAAGCAGACTCAGACATGGTGGGGGCCCGTCTCAAGAATTTCAACGCGCAGTGGGCTCACTCGCAAGTGGATCCCTGGATTCTACAGGTAGTATCACAGGGGTACAAACTGGAATTCGAGGCGTTTCCTCCTCGTCGGTTCCTGAAGTCTGCTTTACCAAAGTCTCCCTCCGACAGGGAGGCAGTTCTGGAAGCCATTCACAAGCTGTATTCCCAGCAGGTGATAATCAAGGTACCCCTCTTACCCCTTTCCTTGTTGTATTATTCCACGCTGTTTGTGGTACCGAAGCCGGACGGCTCGGTGAGACCAATCTTAAATCTAAAATCTTTGAACACTTACATAAAAAGGTTCAAATTCAAGATGGAGTCACTCAGAGCAGTGATAGCGAACCTGGAAGAAGGGGACTATATGGTGTCTCTGGACATCAAGGATGCTTATCTCCACGTCCCAATATACCCTTCTCACCAAGGGTACCTCAGGTTTGTAGTACAAAACTGTCATTATCAGTTTCAGACGTTGCCGTTTGGATTGTCCACGGCGCCTCGGGTCTTTACCAAGGTAATGGCCGAAATGATGATTCTTCTACGAAGAAAAGGCATCTTAATTATCCCTTACTTGGACGATCTCCTGATAAGGGCAAGAACCAGGGAACAGTTAGAAGTCGGAGTGGCACTATCTCAGGTAGTACTACGTCAGCACGGGTGGATTCTAAATATTCCAAAATCGCAGCTGATTCCAACGACACGTCTACTGTTCCTAGGAATGATTCTGGATACAGTCCAGAAGAAGGTGTTTCTCCCGGAGGAGAAGGCCAGGGAGTTATCCGAGCTAGTCAAGAACCTCCTAAAACCAGGACAGG
Source organism: Pseudophryne corroboree (assembly GCF_028390025.1). Lineage (NCBI taxonomy): Eukaryota > Metazoa > Chordata > Amphibia > Anura > Myobatrachidae > Pseudophryne > Pseudophryne corroboree. The sequence goes on along the minus strand of NW_026967509.1, from coordinate 1,842,191 downwards.
TCTCAGTACATCAGTGCACGAGGGTCCTGGGGAAAATGGTGGCTTCTTACGAAGCAATTCCATTTGGAAGATTCCATGCAAGAACGTTTCAATGGGATCTACTAGACAAATGGTCCGGATCGCATCTTCAGATGCATCGGCGGATAACCCTGTCGCCAAGGACAAGGGTGTCTCTCCTGTGGTGGCTGCAGAGTGCTCATCTACTAGAGGGCCGCAGATTTGGCATTCAGGATTGGATCCTGGTAACCACGGATGCCAGCCTGAGAGGCTGGGGAGCAGTCACACAGGGAAAAAATTTCCAGGGCTTGTGGTCAAGCATGGAAACATCTCTTCATATAAACATTCTGGAACTAAGGGCCATTTACAATGCCTTAAGTCAAGCAAAACCTCTGCTTCAGGGTCAGGCGGTGTTGATCCAATCGGACAACATCACGTCAGTCGCCCACGTAAACAGACAGGGCGGCACGAGAAGCAGGAGGGCAATGGCAGAAGCTGCAAGGATTCTTCGCTGGGCGGAAGATCATGTGATAGCACTGTCAGCAGTGTTCATTCCGGGAGTGGACAACTGGGAAGCAGACTTCCTCAGCAGACACGACCTTCACCCGGGAGAGTGGGGACTTCATCCGGAAGTCTTCCACCTGATTGTAAACCATTGGGAAAAACCAAAGGTGGACATGATGGCGTCACGTCTAAACAAAAAACTGGACAAATATTGCGCCAGGTCAAGGGACCCTCAGGCAATAGCAGTGGACGCTCTGGTAACGCCGTGTGGTGTACCAGTCAGTGTATGTGTTCCCTCCTCTGCCTCTCATACCAAAAGTATTGAGAATCATAAGAAGGAGAGGAGTAAGAACTATACTCGTGGTGCCGGATTGGCCAAGAAGGACTTGGTACCCGGAACTTCAAGAGATGCTCACGGACGAACCGTGGCCTCTACCTCTAAGAAAGGACCTGCTACTACAGGGGCCTTGTCTGTTCCAAGACTTACCGCGGCTGCGTTTGACGGCATGGCGGTTGAACGCCGGATCCTAAAGGAAAAGGGCATTCCAGAAGAAGTCATCCCTACCCTGGTCAAAGCCAGGAAGGAAGTAACCGCAAAACATTATCACCGTATTTGGCGTAAATATGTTGCGTGGTGTGAGGCCAAGAAGGCCCCTACAGAGGAATTTCAACTGGGTCGTTTCCTGCATTTCCTGCAAACAGGACTGTCTATGGGCCTAAAATTAGGTTCCATTAAGGTTCAAATTTCGGCCTTGTCGATTTTCTTCCAGAAAGAACTGGGGTGCTGCACATACAGCCTCCTTTTGTGCCTCCAGTGGCACCTTGGGATCTCAATGTTGTGTTGAGTTTTCTAAAATCACATTGGTTTGAACCACTTTCCACGGTAGACTTAAAATATCTCACGTGGAAGGTGTCGATGCTGTTAGCCTTGGCTTCAGCCAGGCGTGTGTCAGAATTGGCGGCTTTATCATGTAAAAGCCCTTACTTAATTTTTTCATTCTGACAGGGCGGAATTGAGGACTCGTCCTCAATTTCTACCTAAGGTGGTTTCTGCATTTCACATGAACCAACCTATTGTGGTACCTGCGGCTACCAGGGACTTAGAGGACTCTAAGTTGCTTGACGTTGTCAGGGCCTTGAAAATATATGTTTCCAGGACGGCTGGAGTCAGAAAATCTGACTCGCTGTTTATTCTGTATGCACCCAACAAGCTGGGTGCTCCTGCTTCAAAGCAGACGATTGCTCGTTGGATTTGTAATACAATTCAGCTTGCACATTCTGTGGCAGGATTGCCACAGCCAAAATCAGTAAAAGCCCATTCCACAAGGAAAGTGGGCTCATCTTGGGCGGCTGCCCGAGGGGTCTCGGCTTTACAACTTTGCCGAGCAGCTACTTGGTCAGGGGCAAACACGTTTGCTAAATTCTACAAATTTGATACCCTGGCTGAGGAGGACCTGGAGTTCTCTCATTCGGTGCTACAGAGTCATCCGCACTCTCCCGCCCGTTTGGGAGCTTTGGTATAATCCCCATGGTCCTTACGGAGTCCCAGCATCCACTTAGGACGTTAGAGAAAATAAGATTTTACTTACCGATAAATCTATTTCTCATAGTCCGTAGTGGATGCTGGGCGCCCATCCCTAGTGCGGATTGTCTGCAATACTTGTATATAGTTATTGTTACAAAAAATTCGGGTTATTATTGTTGAGCCATCTTTTCAGAGGCTCCTTTGCATTTATCATACTGTTAACTGGGTTCAGATCACAAGTTGTACGGTGTGATTGGTGTGGCTGGTATGAGTCTTACCCGGGATTCAAAATCCTTCCTTATTGTGTACGCTCGTCCGGGCACAGTATCCTAACTGAGGCTTGGAGGAGGGTCATAGGGGGAGGAGCCAGTGCACACCACCTGATCCTTAAGCTTTTATTTTGTGCCCTGTCTCCTGCGGAGCCGCTATTCCCCATGGTCCTTACGGAGTCCCAGCATCCACTACGGACTATGAGAAATAGATTTATCGGTAAGTAAAATCTTATTTTAAGCCATACATTTCTTCCAATAAATTTCCTCGGAAGATTTCTCAGGGAAGATCTCCAGTGGATGTACAGGGGCAACAGGAGTTCCTGGTGGAGAAGGTTCTCGATTCCAAGTTGTCCAGGGGCCGGCTCTATTTTCTGGTTCACTGGAGAGGTTATGGTCCAGAGGAAAGGTCCTGGGTCCTGGATAAGGATCTTCATGCCCCAAGGCTCAAGAGGGCATTTTTTCGGGAGTTTCCTTGGAAGCCTGGCTTTAGGGGTTCCTTGACCCCTCCTCAAGGGGGGGGTACTGTTAGGCGCCGGGGTCCGATCGTCGGTGCGGCCCGGCGCCTAGCAACCAGGGACGCCGTACGCGAACAGCCGCCGGCTCCCTGGCAACGCTGGACGCCGGGCGCGCTGAGCCGCACGGACCCTAGCAACGGGGACGCCACTGGCGGACCGTGTTCCCCGTTGCTAGGCTTTAAGGGTTAATGTTTTCTCCTGCTCTCTGGCCGGGCAGCAAGGCAGCTGCACGGCATTTATTCTAATCAGCCTTTTAGCAGCTGATTGGAGGACTCCTTGTTAAATACACTCCCAGGGCTTCTCACAGACGCCGGTAATAGCTTCCTGTATGCTGTATCTGTTTGCAGAGAGGGTTCTAGTCCTGCTGTATCCGGTCGTTCCTGTCCTCAGTTGTCCTGTACTCAGAAGTTGTCATCTGTTCCTGGAGTCCTGACCGAGCACCTTTTAACATCCAGTGGTGTTCGTGAGTCGCGGCGTAGCCGTGTGTTGCGGCTTGACCGCTTACTATTTATTATTTGTTATTTGTGTTTCGGAGCTTTTGCGGAGGATTCCGCTCCCACAGATCCACTCTGGTATCCAGCGGTGCTGGGTAGGAGTAACGGACTAGTGTATTTTGGTTGTTCTTTTCCCTGGCGGTTTGTCCGCACATACTTCTGGTTTTGTTAGTTAGCTTGTAGCCCCTGGCCTGGTTGTTTAGTCAGAGGGCCCCTTGTTATCACCCTGTCTCGGATTTCCCTTTGTCTCCCATTAAGACCTGAGGGGGCATCGGAGTTGGGCAGACATAATCCGCCCTTCAAACGCGGCTGCCATGGGCTCAAGCAACCATAGTCTTGCAGGGAATTTCTGACAACACGGGCGAGACAACAGAGTTAGGGCGCCAGGGGTTACTAGGCTTTCCTGCTCCCGTAATCAGCATTCCCTTCCAGTACTCTGGCCATTGTCGTAAGATCTCCTCTGGTCAGAAGTACTGGAATCATAACACTGAGAGAGTGAGATATTGTATGTGTATTAAAACTATATAGTAAATATTTTTACCAGATTACACTATTGTTTGTGAATTAAAACTATATGGTAAATAGTTATACAGAGTTACACACTAAATGAATGTTGGAGATTGGGAGAGATAAGTGTAGTTAGGTGTTGACAGGAAAAGAGTCGACCTAAAATGACTAAACACACATAACGTATGTCTATAAAAAGACATTATAGTTTATCATCTCGTTCAAGCCATGAGGGCTCACTGTGTTTAATCTGTACGTCCACTTGCTTTCCTTCCGGAGTAGTTCTTTACTCAAATCTCCACCACGTGTTCCAAGTCTGACACGTTCCAGGCCAAAGGCCTGTAATCCTTGTGTTTGTCCCTCATGGTATCTCATGAAATGTCTAGCCACTGACGTGAGTTTTTTATGCTTGGCTAGATCCGAAGCGGCATTCCTAATGTTGCCCACATGCTCTAATATAATTAATGTAATATAGTTGAGTCGATTACTTTGGTTTGCATGTCCTGGAGGATTGCCTCTGAGGTATGGGTGAGTCCCAGGAATTGGTGTGTTTTCCTCTTTTTCCTCCCCCACCGTATCTTCCTTTTCCTTGATTCCAGTACTTTCCCCTGCTCCCCGAGCTTTCTCCTAAAAAAGCTGCGGTAGGTCTTGGCTGTAGGGATAGAGGTTCGTCTGTTTCAGATGATTCCACTTCAGATGAACTGTAGTCTCTCTGGAATGTCCGTTCTCCTGAGCGGCCTAACCGGTTCCACTTGAAAATGTTTTTGGTGGTAAAGTCACGTTTGTCCCTCGGAAATTTTTCTTTTTTACTTTCAATAATACCTTGTTCATAGGATTTAAGTTCTTCTTTAATCTAAGAGGATTTACTGAGATTCATAGACAAACTCAACAATGATCTTAATCTGAAGCTTACCCATGCTATCAGCAAACAAGAAGCAACCTTTCTGGATCTATATCTCAGTGTGAACTTACAGGGATATCTCCAGACAGAGCTATTTAGGAAAAGTACAGCGACGAACAGTCTCCTACATAAGAGCAGTGCCCACTTTCCCCCTACAATTAAGAACTTACCTAAGGGTGAGTTTCTTAGACTCAGGTGAAACTGTTCTACCAAACAAACATATCTGGACAAAAGTAAAGAACTAACAGTCAGACTCCGGGAAAAGGGCTATAGCAACAAACTTATCAAATCGGCAAAGTATCATGCATCCCGGATTGAGAGAGAAACCCTTATCTTCCCACAAGATGAAAAGAAGACTGAATCTACGGTAGTGAGATACGTTACCAATTTCTGTCAGGAATGGAGAGAATTACAGACACTGGTCCAGAGACATTGGAAGGTCTTACTTATGGATGAAGACCTGCAGAAAGTTCTGGGAGATAGACCCTCCTTTAGCTGGAGAAGGGCCAGTAGCTTAAAGGACAAACTGGTAAAAAGCCACTTTGTCAGGAATCCGCCTCGTAAGACCCCACTGAAAGGTACATACCCTTGTGGTAAATGTAAGGCCTGTACTCTTATCATCAGAAAGGATCAGATAAGGGATAGATTTGACAACAATATCAAACTTGAACAGTTTATCAACTGTGACACCATGGGAGTGGTATACTGTCTGGAATGTAGCTGTAATTTAAGGTACGTAGGTATGACAACCCGCGTACTTTAAACAAAGAATCTTAGAGCATGTGGGCAACATTAGGAATGCCGCTTCGGATCTAGCCAAGCATAAAAACTCACGTCAGTGGCTAGACATTTCATGAGATACCATGAGGGACAAACACAAGGATTACAGGCCTTTGGCCTGGAACGTGTCAGACTTGGAACACGTGGTGGAGATTTGAGTAAAAAACTACTCCGGAAGGAAAGCAAGTGGACGTACAGATTAAACACAGTGAGCCCTCATGGCTTGAACGAGATTATAAACTATAATGTCTTTTTATAGACATACGTTGTGTGTTTAGTCATTTTAGGACGACTCTTTTCCTGTCAACACCTAACTACACTTATCTCTCCCAATCTCCAACATTCATTTAGTGTGTAACTCTGTATAACTATTTACCATATAGTTTTAATTCACAAACAATAGTGTAATCTGGTAAAAATATTTACTATATAGTTTTAATACACATACAATATCTCACTCTCTCTGGTATTATATTTTGCCCATGTTACTATCTTCCTCACGCGCAGTGGGCCTCAACATATACACCACATATTTTTCACAATCTTTTTACATATTATTTGAGTTTTCTATCCATTCTCTCTATACTTTTATTTGTGTTGTTAGGGTGCCACGGCTGTGGATGATTTAATGCTCATAAAATGCATAGTTTACAATCACATTGACAAAAGGTCTATATATTTTTATCCCATCATTTCTGTATCTGACGGTGCCTGTATAATTATTTTTATATTATATAAGGGCCATTCGAGATATTTTATTCATATACAAATATATCCCTGATTTCCCTTTATAGTGTTCCGGATTTTCAACATTATTACATCAGCAGTGTATTTTATTACTATTTTTTATTTTTATTATTTCATATACTCTCTTAGGGAAATCTTTTTAAAAGAATTCCTTTTTCCAATCTTATATATTTACATATACTTTCTCACCGCCTTATAACTTACTGTTGTATTGTAACATTTTTTATGTTATTGCCATTGTCTATTTATACTTTTACAAGAAGCATTTTTGGATACTAATGGATTGAATAATTAGTATGTCTTTTGAGAATTTTGTTCCCAATTGATAGGGAATGGGAGACTAATATTGACACCTGGACGTAATGCACACACCAGGTCTCATCAGGCACCAGCACAGGCTTAATTGATAGCCACACACCTTTGCTCCTGATTGGACATTACCTAGTTATAAACAACTCCAACACCCGGTTACAGGGTGTCTCACTGAGGAAGCCAGAAAGCGAAACAGCTGTCTGAGGAGACTCAGTGCAGGGCAGCCAGAGCTGGAACCACACACCCTGATATCCACGCGCAATCTTAGGTACATTTCCATTCGAGTGTCAGCCGGTGGGTCCACATGGTGGGTAACGGATCCTGCAATACCCTGCGGCATCAGGACCGTTACTACCATTAGGGTCCCAGCACTGTTACCAAACTACTTTCTTCCAGGCACTATAGGCAAAAAAGCGGTACCGCTCACCTTGCATCAATGTATTTACACATGCAAGGAAGCAGCATACACTCATAAGGGGATTGGTGCTCTTTATTTCATCTTACTGATAACATGTATCTTTAAATCTCACTTTTTTCAATGCTCTCTCATTGTCGCAAGGAGAACTCAGAGGACATCCTGCGCTGTTACATCAGGGTGCCCGTGGGTGATCTTTTCAAAAGCAGAAGCATTCTACCTGTTTCTAACCCTTAGGTGCAGATGGGACACGCTCATTCACTGTATTAATGCATGTCACACAGTGACCAGTAGCCACCCCACTACATCTATGATAGGCGTGCCTTTTTCTTCCCCTTTTCTGCAATCTGCAGCAGCTCATTTGCTCTTCACCTCTCTAACTCACCAATATGACACATGTGTCAGAGGATAGATTGGATATTTACCCTGGTTACATTGATTCCTGCATATTGAAATGATGGATATATATGAAGAGCAATAGTGATAGCTACAGCTTGTTTTTGAGGCATACTAGATACATCTGCCCAGACAACTTCAATTAGTAATATCCTGCCTGTACCTGAGATACGGATCAGGGTGTTATTTATAGTGGATACTCGATACCGAGAAATTATTTACTAATATAAGGCTTACCGGTTTACTGCACTGAGAAAATTAACAGTATTTGCACTGTAACATTTACAAGATTAATATTATTATTATTTTTTGTTTATATTATGGATATTTATAGCCTAGATCCTGAATAAATACTATGATTATTTCGCTACTACCTCTTTATAGGAACCAATGACATGCAATCTATGGGGAGACTGCACTTACTATGAAGTTTGAACACACACTGAACCATCATTGTTACTTATTTACTCTACGCCAGTAGCATTTATTACGAGAGACTGAAGTATTGATGGTAAATATATCTACAGTGTTTCTGTTTCCTGTGTTAGCCGACTATACCAGCCCACTATTTGTCTCCTTCTGTTAGGGGACTGTTAAGGCTAACTGTTGCAGGAACTAGTGTCAGTATTTATCATATTGGCCCTGACTGCGTCAGACATATCTCCCCATGGTGTGTTCATACCACACGCAAACCTAGGTGTGTTTTTTTTGTCAATTTTTTTTGTTGTTTTCTATTGTATTGTCATTTTTGTATTTATGTGTGTATGTTTTTGTCCCAGTCCTGGTTGGTGGCAACAGCTGTAATGGTAATTAATAAAAGTTAGAATTTATGCAATATTTTTCAATGAGTGCCCAACAAAAAATGAGAGCCTTTTCCTCTTCTTATTTGGTATACTAGTGTTCACTCTCAGGGGTGCACCTCCACATGAGTCACTGCTATAGTATCCTTCAATGAAGGATTACATTCTAAACTACTGTGGTTTTTTCCAATTCATTCAGTGTCATATCATATTTCACCACCTGTGCTCAAGTTTCCCCATATCCCCTTTCTCCCTCTACACATCAGAGAAGTCAGACAGGGGAGAAGCCATTTCCATGTTCTGAGTGTGTGAAATGTTTTACATAGAAATCACAACTTGTTACACTTCAGTGAAGTCACAGGTGAGAGGCCATTTCCATACTCTGAGAAATAAATCAGCACAATAGACATCACTCAGGTGAGGAACCATTTTAATCTTCTGGATTATACTTATTGCCATGCGTCATTGTTCAATGTTCTTCTATCTCCTATGCTTTTTGCAATATACATGTTACCACTGGGTGAAATAATCAGATGTCATGCCCTCATCTACCACTGCTATGCAGAGGACCTATCTTTGCTCTAGGTATTGAGAACCCAGTACCAATCCTAAATGGTTGTCTAGCTGAGCTCCAGGTGTGGGTGATGCCAGTTGGCTGTGACTCAGTCCTGGCGAAACAGGTCCTTATGATAGAAGCTCACCAACAAAGCGCAGGGCTACAGCTCAGCTTTGCAAACCAACCAGACTTGCGCTTGTGGGTTCAGAGTTACAAAATGCTGATCATGTGCAGAATCTTGGTGTCCTAGATGGTGGAGTGACACTTGGACATCAGATATCAGCCACAATCAGATCCTCATCTGAGGAACATAGCCAGACTCCAGCACTTATTTCCCTCAGAAGATCTACCTACAGTCATACATGTATTTGTATCATCACACATAGACTACTGCAATGTCCTCTACCTGGGTCTCCCAGCAATAGAATTACTGAGCTTGTAGCTTGTACAGGATGCAGCAGCCAGGCTGTTACCTAACCAGCCCGTTCCTGCCACATAACACCCATTCTCTGCTCCCTTCACCGGCAGCCTGTAAGATGACTCTATTACATAATCTTACTGACTCTCCCAATCCTACATGACCAGGGTCCATGGTACCAGAAGCAGCTTCTGCCTCCTTACTGCCCTGTTACTTCCATCTGCAGATAAAGGACTGTTACCAGCAGTACCAAGAATCCCCAAGCACTGCTGAGATGTCAGGGGGAAGACAGGGTGGTGGCACTAGTGCTGTAGTAGGGGCTGCCGGAGGCACTGTCTATGGGTAATAATGTCCCCGAGCAGCGCTGAGGTGGCAGAGGCGGATACAGGGTGGAAAGCGGTAGGGGAGAAATGGTGGGTGCCAGTAGTGGGGGAAGACAGGGCACTTGGCAGTAGTGGGGTAAAGACAGGTTGAGGGGAGACAGGGCGGGTGGCAGTAGTGGAGACAGGGCAGGTGGCAGTAGTGGAAGGAGACAGTGGGGGAACAGGGTGGCTGGCAGTAGTGGGGGGAGACAGGGTGGGTGACAGCAGTGAGGAGAAGACAGGGCGGGTGGCAGGAGTGGGGATAGACAGGGCGGGTGACAGTAGTTGGAGGAGACAGGGCAGGTGACAGCAGTGGGGGGAGACAGGGCGGATGGTCACAGTGCAGTACCAGGGGCTGCTGGAGGCAGTAAAGAGGTGTATGGGTCCTGCACAGAACCAGTTGATAATTAGACTTAGTGATGATTATGCTTCCTTATTTCTAATGAATCCCTTGTGTGTGTTACTGTTATTTGCTGTGTCAGCCTTTATGTGTGTTCTGTGTAATAATCCTGAAAGTAGTGCTGCTACCGATCTCATATCATTTGTAGTAACTTGGAAAAGATGAGATATGAGGTGCACTCTGGAAGATTATAGGGGGTTAAAGATGAATGCAGATATGTCATCACGCAGCCCCCCAGAAAATGGTCCCGGCCCGCCCGTGTTTACCCCTCAGGGATGCGGCTGCAATGTGTGTGTCTGCGTGGCCGCTGCGCATGTGCATATTGCCACCACCAGCAAACTGCTGCGGGCCACTATTGTGGCTGGGTCTGAATGACCCCCATAGGGTTTTGGCTCTTCTGATATGTATCTGTTTTACTTACCTACAATACTATAATGTAACTTGAATTGTTTTGTGCTTTAAGGATATTTTATCCATGTTATGTAGAGTAAAGTATTTTTTCAGTTTAAAATATAGAGAGAAATCTGTGTATTAAAGATATGAAATAAAGTTGTTTAAAAACAAAAGTTTTCCGTTGAGTCTTTTTATGTGTCTGTGTATTATCTTATTTCCAGATAATTGTCGCTATGGTGAGAGAAACAATTTCCTGTTAATGTGTCACTTGTATTGTTACTTTTGTGTCCACATAATATCAGTGTCGCTGTGTATAAATATCCCGTCTGGTGTGTAAAGGTGAGTACACACGCTGCCATTGTGACTTCCCTTGCACTGGCCGGAGCCCAGAACTACCAGTAGTGACTGTATGTACTTGTGATTGTGGCTATGTCCGATTTTGACAGCTCATGTGAATAGTGAGATGACATTGCGAGGGGGGCTCTTTCTGTATGCGTTTCGAGTCTGGGGTGCCTTGAAAAAGTCACCCCAGACTCGAAACGCATTGCCTAAAGGAGGTCTTTGCACAGGTGAGGTGGATGTGTGTCTCCCATGTAAGGTAAGACCTATTTCTCTAACGTCCTAAGTGGATGCTGGGGACTCCGTAAATGACCATGGGGAATAGCGGCTCCGCAGGAGACTGGGCACATCTAAGAAAGATTTAGGACTGCCTGGTGTGCACTGGCTCCTCCCTCTATGCCCCTCCTCCAGACCTCAGTTAGAATTCTGTGCCCGGCCGAGCTGGTTGCACACTAGGGGCTCTCCTGAGCTCTTAGAAAAGAAAGTACATATTTAGGTTTTTTATTTTCAGTGAGATCTGCTGGCAACAGACTCACTGCTACGAGGGACTTAGGGGAGAGAAGCGAACCTACCTGCGTGCAGCTAGCTTGGGCTTCTTAGGCTACTGGACACCATCAGCTCCAGAGGGATCGAACACAGGCCCAGCCTCGGTCGTCCGGTCCCGGAGCCGCGCCGCCGTCCCACTTGCAGAGCCAGAAGCAAGAAGAACGTCCAGAAAATCGGCGGCTAAAGACTTCGGTCTTCATTAAAGTAGCGCACAGCACTGCAGCTGTGCGCCATTGCTCCCCATGCACACCACATACTCCGGTCACTGATGGGTGCAGGGCGCTGGGGGGGGGGGGGCGCGCCCTGGGCTGCAATAAGATTACCTTTTATATTGGCAAAAAAACACATAATATAGTCAGTAGGACTATATATGTGTAAAATCCCCTGCCAAAAATATCCTTAAAAATGCGGGAGTAGCCCGCCGAGAAAGGGTGCGGGGCTATCTCCCTCAGCACACTGGCGCCATTTCCTCTCACAGCTCCGCTGGAAGGACGCTCCCAAGGCTCTCCCCTGCAGTTTCCAGGCTCAATAGGGTAAAAAAGAGGGGGGGCACTAAATTTAGGCGCAAACTGTGTTTTTATAGCAGCTATAGGGGAAAAAAATCACTGTGTGTAGTGTAAATCCCTGCTTTATATAGCGCTCTGGTGTGTGCTGGCATACTCTCTCTCTGTCTCCCCAAAGGACTTTGTGGGGTCCTGTCCTCAGTCAGAGCATTCCCTGTGTGTGTGCGCGGTGTGTCGGTACGGCTGTGTCGACATGTTTGATGAGGAGGCTTATGTGGAGGCGGATCAGGTGTCGATAAATGTGATGTCACCCCCTGCGGGGACGACACCTGAATGAATGGATATGTGGAAGGAATTACGTGACAGTGTCAACTCCTTACATAAAAGGTTTGACGACATAGCAGATGTGGGACAGCCGGCTTCTCAGCTCGTGCCTGCCCAGGCATCTCAAAAGCCATCAGGAGCTCTAAAACGCCCGCTACCTCAGATGGCAGACACATATGTCGACACGGATACTGACTCCAGTGTCGACGATGATGAGACTAGTGTACATTCCAATAGAGCCACCCGTTACATGATTACGGCAATGAAAAATGTGTTGCACATTTCTGATATTACCCCAGGTACCACAAAAAAGGGTATTATGTTTGGGGAGAAAAAAACTACCAGTGGTTTTTCCCCCATCTGATGAATTAAATGAAGTGTGTGAAGAAGCGTGGGCTTCCCCCCATAAGAAACTGGTAATTTCTAAAAAGTTACTAATGGCGTACCCTTTCCCACTAGAGGATAGGTCACGTTGGGAGACATCCCCTAGGGTGGATAAAGCGCTCACACGCCTGTCAAAGAAGGTGGCACTACCGTCTCCGGACACGGCCGCCCTAAAGGAGCCTGCTGATAGGAAGCAGGAGGCTATCCTGAAGTCTGTCTATACCCATTCAGGCATTATACTGTGACCAGCTATTGCTTCGGCATGGATGTGCAGTGCTGCAGCTGCGTGGTCAGATTCCCTGGCGGAAAATATTGATACCCTAGACAGGGACACTATATTGCTAACCATAGAGCATATAAAAGACGCAGTCTTATACATGAGAGATACACAGAGGGATATATGCTGGCTGGCATCTAGAATAAATGCAATGTCCATTTCTGCCAGGAGGGGATTATGGACTCGGCAGTTGACAGGGGATGCAGATTCTAAAAGGCACATGGAAGTTTTGCCTTACAAGGGTGAGGAGTTGTTTGGGGATGGTCTCTCGGACCTAGTTTCCACAGCAACAGCTGGGAAGTCAACATTTTTATCCCATGTTCCCTCACAGCCAAAGAAAGCACAGTATTATCAGGTACAGTCCTTTCGGCCCCAGAAAGGTAAGCGGGTTAGAGGCGCGTCCTTTCTGCCCAGAGGCAGAGGTAGGGGGAAAAAGCTGCAACATACAGTCAGTTCCCAGGAACAAAAGTCCTCCCCCGCTTCCTCTAAGTCCACCGCATGACGCTGGGGCTCCACAGGCAGAGCCAGGTGCAGTGGGGGCCCGTCTCAAGAACTTCAGCAATCAGTTGGCTCGCTCACGGGTGGATCCCTGGATTCTACAAGTGGTATCTCAGGGGTACAAGCTGGAATTTGAGACGTCTCCTTGCCGTTTCCTCAAATCTGCCTTGCCAACAACTCCCTCAGACAGGGAGGCAGTGCTAGAGGCAATTCACAAGCTGTATTCTCAGCAGGTGATAGTCAAGGTACCCCTCCTTCAACAAGGAAGGGGTTACTATTCCACATTGTTTGTGGTACCGAAACCGGACGGTTCGGTGAGACCCATTTTAAATTTGAAATCCTTGAACACTTATATAAAAAGGTTCAAGTTCAAGATGGAATCGCTCAGGGCGGTTATTTCAAGCCTGGACGAAGGGGATTACATGGTATCACTGGACATCAAGGATGCTTACCTGCATGTCCCCATTTACCCTCCTTACCAGGAGTACCTCAGATTTGTGGTACAGGACTGTCATTACCAATTCCAGACGTTGCCATTTGGTCTGTCCACGGCACCGAGGATATTTACCAAGGTAATGGCCGAAATGATGATACTCCTTCGAAAAAAGGGAGTTTTAAATATCCCGTACTTGGACGATCTCCTTATAAAGGCGAGGTCCAGGGAGCAGTTGTTGGTCGGGGTAGCACTATCTCGGGAGGTGCTACAACAGCACGGTTGGATTCTGAATATTCCAAAGTCACAGCTGTTTCCTACGACACGTCTACTGTTCCTAGGGATGGTTCTGGACACGGACCAGAAAAAGTGTTTCTCCCAGAGGAGAAAGCCAAGGAGCTGTCATCTCTCTAGTCAGAGTCCTCCTGAAACCAAAACAGGTGTCGGTGCATCACTGCACGCGAATCCTGGGAAAAATGGTAGCTTCCTACGAAGCAATTCCATTCGGCAGGTTCCACGCAAGAATCTTTCAGTGGGATCTGTTGGACAAGTGGTCCGGATCGCATCTTCAGATGCATCGGCTGATAACACTGTCTCCAAGGACCAGCGTGTCTCTACTGTGGTGGCTGCAGAGTGCTCATCTTCTAGAGGGCCGCAGATTCGGCATACATGACTGGGTCCTGGTGACCACGGATGCCAGCCTTCGAGGCTGGGGGGCAGTCACACAGGGAAGAAACTTCCAAGGACTATGGTCAAGCCAGGAGACTTCCCTACACATAAATATTCTGGAACTAAGGACCATTTACAATGCCCTAAGTCAGGCAAGACCCCTGCTTCAAAACCAGCCGGTACTGATCCAGTCAGACAACATCACGGCGGTCGCCCACGTAAACCGACAGGGCGGCACAAGAAGCAGGATGGCGATGGCAGAAGCCACAAGGATTCTCCGATGGGCGGAAAATCACATGTTAGCACTGTCAGCGGCGTTCATTCCGGGAGTGGACAACTGGGAAGCAGACTTCCTCAGCAGGCACGACCTCCACCCGGGAGAGTGGGGACTTCATCCAGAAGTATTCCAGCTGATTGCAAACCATTGGGAACGGCCACAGGTGGACATGATGGCGTCCCACCTCAACAAAAAGCTAGAAAGATATTGCGCCAGGTTGAGGGACCCTCAGGCGATAGCTGTGGACGCTCTAGTGACACCGTGGGTATACCAGTCGGTTTATGTGTTCCCTCCTCTTCCTCTCATACCCAAGGTACTGAGGATAATAAAAAGGAGAAGAGTAAGAACTATACTCATTGTTCCGGATTGGCCAAGAAGAGCTTGGTACCCAGAACTTCAAGAGATGATCTCAGAGGACCCATGGCCTCTGCCGCTCAGACAGGACCTGCTGCAGCAGGGGCCCTGTCTGTTCCAAGACTTACCGCTGCTGCGTTTGACGGCATGGCGTTTGAACACCAGATCCTAAAGGAAAAGGGCATTCCGGAGGAAGTCATTCCTATGCTGATTAAGGCTAGGAAGGATGTGACCGCAAAACATTATCACCGCATATGGCGAAAATATGTTGCTTGGTGTGAGGCCAGGAAGGCCCCAACGGAGGAATTTTAGCTGGGTCGATTTCTGTACTTCCTACAGTCAGGGGTGACTATAGGCTTCAAATTGGGTTCCATTAAGGTCCAGATTTCGGCTCTGTCGATTTTTCTTCCAAAAAGAACTGGCTTCACTGCCTGAAGTTCAGACTTTTGTTAAAGGAGTGCTACATATTCAGCCTCCTTTTGTGCCTCCTGTGGCACCTTGGGAGCTCAACGTGGTGTTGGATTTCCTAAAGTCGCATTGGTTTGAGCCACTTAAAACCGTGGAGCTAAAATATCTCACAAGGAAAGTGGTCATGCTGTTGGCCTTGGCTTCGGCCAGGCGTGTGTCAGAATTGGCGGCTTTGACATGTAAAAGCCCTTATCTGATCTTCCATATGGATAGGGCGGAATTGAGGACTCGTTCCCAATTCCTTCCTAAGGTGGTATCAACTTTTAATTTGAACCAACCTATTGTGGTGCCTGCGGCTACTAAGGACTTGGAGGATTCCAAGTTGCTGGACGTAGTCAGGGCCCTAAAAATTTATGTTTCCAGGACAGCTAGTGTCAGAAAAACTGACTCGCTATTTATCCTGTATGCACCCAACAAGCTGGGTGCTCCTGCTTCAAAGCAGACTATTGCTCGCTGGATCTGTAGCATGATTCAGCTTGCACATTCTGCGGCTGGACTGCCGCATCCTAGATCAGTGAAAGCCCATTCCATGAGGAAGGTGGGCTCTTCTTGGGCGGCTGCCCGAGGGTCTCGGCTTTACAACTTTGCCGAGCAGGTACTTGGTCGGGGTCAAACACATTTGCAAAATTCTACAAGTTTGATACCCTGGCTGAGTAGGACCTAGAGTTCTCTCATTCGGTGCTGCAGAGTCATCCGCACTCTCCCGCCCGTTTGGGAGCTTTGGTATAATCCCCATGGTCCTTACGGAGTCCCCAGCATCCACTTAGGATGTTAGAGAAAATAAGATTTTACTCACCGGTAAATCTATTTCTCGTAGTCCGTAGTGGATGCTGGGCGCCCATCCCAAGTGCTGATTGTCTGCAATACTTGTACATAGTTATTGTTAACTAAAGGGTTATTGTTGAGCCATCTGTTGAGAGGCTCAGTTGTTATTCATACTGTTAACTGAGTATAATATCACGAGTTATAGGGTGTGATTGGTGTGGCTGGTATGAGTCTTACCCGGGATTCAAAATCCTTCCTTATTGTGTCAGCTCTTCCGGGCACAGTATCCTAACTGAGGCTTGGAGGAGGGTCATAGAGGGAGGAGCCAGTGCACACCAGGTAGTCTAAAAGCTTTCTTTAGATGTGCCCAGTCTACTGCGGAGCCGCTATTCCCCATGGTCCTTACGGAGTCCCCAGCATCCACTACGGACTACGAGAAATAGACTTACCGGTGAGTAAAATCTTATTTTTATTTCTATATATTTGGGATTTGGAGCTTCGTTACCGGACCTCAGCTCAACAAAATAATATATTCTTACTTGCTGGGATCTCGCACAGACCCCTCCCCCTAAGGCTTGTATGTTTGTTTTTTCAACCATTTTAAACCATTTGTGAAATAAATTGTACCTTTATTGCATCACTGTACAAGTCTATTTGACGCAAAGAGACCTTTATATGTGGAGTTATGCTGTATTCATTGTGAGTAATGGTACGCTTGAGACGTGCCTTATGATAACGATACCTTGATGTGTGAGAAGACGCAGAGAAGGTGAGCGGATGGTTTCTGCTAGAGATGAGCAGGTTTCATATTTACTTGGTTCTCAAAAGCCATCTTACTGGGACACGGACATTACGTGTTTAGAATAACCAATATTAAAAATCCGGATAAAACCGAACTCGCGTTAATTCTGGTGTTAAATCTGAACCCACTCATCTCTAGTTTCTGCATGTGTGGTTCCCACTGTGAAGCATGGAGGAGGAGGTGTGATGGTGTGGGGTGCTTTGCTGGTGACACTGTTGGTGATTTATTCAAAATTCAAGGCACACTTAACCAGCATGGCTACCACAGTATTCTGTAGCGTCATGCCATCCCATCTGGTTGGCGCTTACTGGGACCATCATTTGTTTTTCAACAAGACAATGACCCCAAACACACCTCCAGGCTATGTAAGGGATACCTGACCAAGAAGGAAAGGGATGGAGTGCTGCATCAGATGACCTGGCCTCCACAATCACCTGACCTAAACCCAATTGAGATGATTTGGGATGAGTTGGACCGCAGAGTGAAGGAAAAGCAGCCAATAAATGCTCAGCACCTCTGGGAACTCCTTCAAGACTGTTGGAAAACCATTCCAGGAGACTACCTCATGAAGCTGATTGAGAGAATGCCAAGAGTGTACAAAGCGGTCATCAAAGCAAAGTGGGGCTACTTTGAGGAATCTAAAATAGAAAACAGATTTTGATGTACAGTAACACTTTTTTGTTTACAACATAATTCCATATTTGTTCTTTCATAATTGTGATGTCTTCAGTATTAATCTACAATATAGAAAATACTTAAATAAAAACCATTGAATAAGAAGGTGTCCAAACTTTTGACTGGTACTGTACATACACTACCACTATCTACAGGCAAAACACACATGGCTGCAAATATTACATTTACCTGCAAACACACACACTCATATAAACAGAAATGCCACAGTGTGCATTACTCACCGTCAAGTATTTGGTGGCGCAGCTGCACCAGCAAACGCGTCTTACAGCGGCGGAGGTCAGACCACTGCCACTCGAATTGTACAACAGTCCGCTTTCGGGCGTTAGACACATATGGGCCCGTGCGGCCTACGCAGTGGTCCATGACAATGGTGAGGAGCCGCAGCTCGCATGGTGCCAATGGCGTATTCATCACAAATGCTAATATTTATACTGTCTGCCTACTGTTGATTGGCCGTCAGCTGTGATGCTGACATATATTGATAAACTTTATTGCTATTACTGCAAATTAACAGTCTGGTACGTGTTCTCAGTTGCGAACGCAATTGCGAGTCTATGCTAATGTTAGTGGAGCTTCTGCAAACAATCTTACCAAAATTCTCTGCTCTTCTTTCAGCTAAACATTGCAGGATTGTTGTATTAGTGTGTTTTTGTTGTAAAATAAAAATATCTTAAGACACATGAATGCATGATAACAAAAACATATCTGCAGCATTTTAAAATAAAAACACAAAAAAAAAGTGTCAAACACATTACCACATTGTTAATATAGACAATATATATATATATATATATATATATATATATATATAAAAATATATGTTGACAAGAAAAACACCACTGGTGTTGATTAAATATTGACATTCTTTTTTAATGTTTAAACCATAATTTTAATTTATTTTTCATCCACTAGGGGTCACTGGAGTACTCTTGGTATATGGATGGGGCGTTAGTAGGGACAGGCACATTTAAATATTTAAATTGGTAACCCTCCACCCCTTCCATACTCCCAGAGGACCAGTGTGCTTTTTGTGCCTCACAGAGAATGGCACACGTGGAGGATTCTCCACAAGCATCTTCTATTTTTGAAAGATTTTATTGTTCTTTACACTCAATCCCTTCCCAGCCTATTAAGAAGCTTGGGTCCGCAATTGTTGGTGCTGCCTGCAGCAATTGGCTTGTCGGCGCTCAGGAGAGGAGCACCGCCATAGACCAAACTCAGCTAAGCTGATTGCAGCCTGGGGCTGCCAAAGGAGCTGGACAGAGCTTGTGAAGAGAAGCCCTGTCATAGCCTCCACTAATCTCAGGTAATGAGCGGGCAGTCAGCTCACACTGCTGCCGCTCCCTTGCTTTGTCTTGCTGAGGGTGAGGGGCGGTCAGCTCACTGCAGCCCGCCATGTGGGACAGTTTTATTTTATATGTGTCCCCTTGCTGCCCTGCCCAGCCACGGCCTGCCCAGCAGCTGCCACTGGGCACAAAGCCGCTGCTGCTCCCCAGCCTCTGGCTCCCTGCCCACTGCCACTCCGCCTCCCTCCCACGGTTTGCTTCTGCCAACCGCTACCCTCCAGATCTCCAGAGCTGCAAACAGTGGGTGCTGCGGCTCTGTCTTCACACAGGGGAGAGAGGGGAGGCTGACTGTGGATAGCTCTCACTGCTGCTGCGTTCCACCAGTGAAGGGGGAGATCACAGGGAGAGGGGAGGCCCCATAACTAAGCTGCATTTTAATGCAGCAAGCAGCTCTCAGGTTATTAAGCCTGTGTTGATTATGGGGGTGCTTAGTACTATGGGGGTAGTTCCGCAACAGGCTAAGGTTACAGACAATAACCACTAATGGATAATGGTCTGAGTCAGTAAGGTACATGAACGGGAAAAACAGAGGAGAAAGACTCTATGCTGGGGCACTCTTTCGTAAAAAAATGACTAGACAGTAACATTTCACTGGTCCAGTGAACAAGCCTACCTATAGGTGAGACAGTCCGTTTGTATAGTGGGATTTGTGGGACTGCGCAGCCCACACCCACCAAAGGGAACACCGGTCCAGTAAGCGCCCACTTGGACCACATCTTGGAAATTATTTCCTTCATTTATATGCTTATCTCCATAATCAATTGTTTTTTTGTGTGGTATTCCAAATTATATGATGCTAGAGATATTTAAGCATTAATTGAGATTCTGCAGCATTTTTAACACTTAGGAATACGTGCTAATCATATTTATGTATATCTAACCATCTTTTATACTCAGTTTTTCCTGTTTTTTCTCTAAACTTTGTTGGTTTACTGTAATGATTTACCACCAAAATATCTATTACTGTGTAACATCATGAGCAGTAAGATACTTGGTTGCCACTGACTTATATTTATAAGCTATGTATGATATAGGTGCTAATTTTAATTTTCAACTGTGAAATCAGCAGTATCTGGTTTGTCAAATATAATGACCGCCTATGGAAGAAGTAACTGGATGTTACGAAACGCATCTAGGACTCCCTGATTAAGTGATTGCTGAATAGTTCAGACCTCCGCCCGGCATTTCCAGAACACTTGGCACCTGTTACCAGCAAACCGTGGAAGCTACCTTCACTCAGTGCCGGAGAAAACAGTGGTTTCTGGAAGCCGGAGCGGCTGTGCGGCTGACCGCTCGAGCGGGTTTAGCAACAGTGATAGCCCGCTCGTTGGAACTGTCGGGCTGCCCGTACGGAAACCTCCCATCAGTGTGATTCATCCTGCCACACGGATAGAAGCTGCCAACTCATTTGCACCACACTGGTACGATTCACAGGTAACAGTCGTTGATTACATCGTGCAATCCCGGGGACGCTCGGGCTGCACTTAAAGCTCCTCGAACTGGCAAACAGGTCCCGTATTATAAGCACAAGGGACAGAGTGAGCAAAGGTACCTGTGACTCCTTACATTTGTGGTGCATAGCTTTTGGACAAAAATACCAGTGTCCTCCGGACTCTATTATTGAGTGCAATTTAACACGGAGGATCCTATTACTGACTGAACTTGTGGCATCATTTTTGCCAGTCTGGACACTTTACTATTCAGCACACTTATTTTTATGATGAGAATTGTCTCTTTTTAATTGTTATGTAGTTGAGGGTGTTGTGACCACACCAGATCTTAAATATCACAAGAGTAAAATATTTTTATATGGTTATATGTTTTAAATAAATATTTACAATTGAGAATGGTGTGGAACAATTAATTGGCTCTATAGCGCGACCTCTTTCTTACTCAAGCCCATTACACATTATTATACACTGTAATGCCCATTACACATTATTACACACCGTAATGCCCATTACACGTTATTACACACCTTTATGCCCATTACACATTATTACACACCGTAATGCCCATTACACACTAATGCCCATTACACATTATTACACATCCGTAATACCTATTACACATTATTAGATACCGTACTGTTCATTACAGATTATTACACACCTTTATGCCCATTACACATTATTACACACTGTAATGCCCATTACACATTATTACACACTGTAATGCCCATTACACATTATTACACACCGTAATGCCCATTACACATTATTACACACCGTAATGCCCATTACACATTATTACACACCGTAATGCCCATTAAAAGTTATTACACAGTAATGCCCATTACACATTATTACACATCCGTAATACCTATTACACATTATTAGATACCGTACTGTTCATTACACATTATTACACACCGTAATGCCCATTACACATTATAACAAACTGTAATGGCTATTTTACATTATGCTGCACACCGTAATGCCCATTACACATTACTACTCAGCGTAATGCCCATTACACATTATTACACACCTTTATGCCCATTACACATTATTACACACCGTAATGCCCATTACACGTTATTACACACTAATGCCCATTACACATTATTACACATCCGTAATACCTATTACACATTATTAGATACCGTACTGTTCATTACACATTATTACACACCGTAATGCCCATTACACATTATAACAAACTGTAATGGCTATTTTAGATTATGCTGCACACCGTAATGCCCATTACACATTATTACACAGCGTAATGCCCATAACACATTATTACACACCTTTATGCCCATTACACATTATTACACACCGTAATGCCCATTACACGTTATTAAACACTAATGCCCATTACACATTATTACACATCCGTAATACCTATTACACATTATTAGATACCGTACTGTTCATTACACATTATTACACACCGTAATGCCCATTACACATTATAACAAACTGTAATGGCTATTTTACATTATGCTGCACACCGTAATGCCCATTACACATTATTACACACTGTAGTGCCCATTACACATTATTATACACCGTAATGCCGATTACACATTATTACACACCGTAATGCCCATTACACATTATTATACACCGTAATGCCCATTACATATTATTACACACTGTAATGTCCATTACACATTATTACACACTATAATGCACATTACACAGTATTACACACCATAATGCTCATTACACATTATTACACACCGTAATGCCCATTACACATTATTACACACTGTAATGTCCATTACACATTATTACACACTGTAATGCACATTACACATTATTACACACAGTAATGCCCATTACACATTATTACACACCGTAATGCCCATTACACATTATTACACACTGTAATGTCCATTACACATTATTACACGCTGTAATGCTCATTACACATATTTATAAGATATGATCGGCTTCGGTTCCCTGAGAACCAAATCCCCCAACCTTCACGCTCTGAGCCCAGATCCGAGTCCGGCTCGGGACTTCCAGCCAGACTCGGAAACCAGAATGAGGCAAAACATCATCATCCCGCTGTCAGATTCCCGCGGGATTTGGATTCCATATAAACATCCACATGTCTCTGCCATTTTCACTCCAGACTTGGAGAGTGAGGGAGACAGACCTCTGTCTCTCTCTGTGGGTGGTGGCATTGGGTGGGGTTAGTGTGTGCTCTGTAGGGGTGCTGCTGTAGTCACTGTGGTGTACCTGTGCTGTGTTAGGAGTGCTGTCCTGGCTGTCACTGGTGTTTCATGTGCTGCAGCTGTACATGGGGGTTGCTGTCCTGGCTGTCACTGTGTTATACAGAGTGCAGGGGCACTGTCCTCCTGTATCCTGGAAAATATAGGGGTGCTGCTGGCTATGTATGTTGTAAAAATTCAGGTGTGCAGTTACAACTAAAAGCACACTGCTCCTGTACGCTGTAAAATATAGGGGTGTTCCTGTTCAAATAACATTACACTGGCCCTGTATGTTGTAAAAATTCAGGGGTGCAGTTGTTACAAATAAAAGGACACTGCTGTATGCTGTAAAATATAGGGGTGATACTGTTTAAATAATATTACACTGGCCCTGTATGCTTAAAAATTCAGGGGTCCAGGACTTCCACTTCCGGCATGTGAGAGGCGGAGCGGGTCAGCTCCTGCCACACGCCACCGCCGACCGCTATTTCTTAGCTCTTAGAGCCTCCACAAACCGCCTCCTCCTGCAGCGGAACCCCCGTTGAGCAAGGGGAAACGGAAGGAGAAGTTTCTCTGCGGCTCCATGCCCTGCAATAAGAATAAAAAGAATGGGAGAGAGGAATCCAAGATGGTGCTCGCAGAGACACTGGGTGCAGCGGAGACTCCCACTCCCAGGGAAAAAGCTGGAAGTGCCTGTGCCTCCCCTCTGGGCTCAGAGAGGTCGCTGGAGATGTCACGGAGTGAGTATGCTGCACCTTCACTCACTATGCATACCCTGCACACGGACACTACTCTCCCATCACCCACCACGCCAGTGACATAAGGAGACATGGTAGCTGCAATACGGGCTGCTATAGCCCCCCTTTTGGCTGCACAGACAGCTGATATAGCCACGTGGATTGATTCTCTTACAAAGCGGATTCATAAGTCTGAATGCCAAGTTGGTGCTTTATGTGGTGATGTTTCTGATTTGCAAGTGAAAGCACAGCAGCAGATTTGGATAAAGATCGACGATCTTGAGAATCGATCACTTCGTAATAATATGAGAGTCTGAGGCTGGTAGGCATACCAGAATCTCTTAAAGGCGCAGAGTTGATAAATTTCTTAAAAGTTACCTTACCTTCCCTTCTGAATATTGCTGAATCCTGTACTGATATGGTGATAGAACGCGCGCACAGGATTGGTCCAGAGCGAAAACCTGATTCTAGACCCCGAGTGGTCATATTTAAGACACTTAACTATCTACGTAAAGATGGCATTTGGTCAGCCTCTCGACATCATCGTGGCCTTATGTGGCAAGGCCAAAAGATAATGATTTTCCAGGAATATTCGGCTGAGCTGAGAAGGGCTAGAAAGGAATTCTCATCGTTGTGTTCCCAATCAGTGGCAAAAGGACGGAAGTTTGCGTTGCTTTATCCTGCGCGTCTACACTTGTATGACAGAAATTCACATGTTGACTTTACCACTGCGCAGGAGGCAGATGCATACCTTCAGCAAGCTGATAAAGAATTACGTCATGACAACGTACCCTCTGATGCGGGGGAAGACTGAGTTTTAATACATATTTGGGGTTGGGTTTGTCCTGATGTTCTTTCTAATGTTTTGGCGGTGTGTGGCCGGATGAGAGGCCTTTCGCGCTGAGTATTGCTAGCTATGTTGCTGGTGATCCCGGGAATTCTGTATTGCGCTGTTTCAGGGGTTCCATTGGACCTTAATGGGCCCTCTGTTGCCCCTGCCAGGAGACATGCAGGTTCTATGTTTGTTGTTTGTTTTTCTTTTCATGTTATTTTTTCTGACCTTTTTCCTTCCTTTTCCTACCCTCTCTCACTGATCCCTGGTGATCCGGTGGTGATTATTTTATGGATATGATATGCGTACATTTATTGTCAAGGTTTTTATATGTATTACTGCCTTATTACACTCTTACTCTGTTGCAATGACAGTTCTTACAATTGGTTCATGGAACATAGGGGGAGCGAATACTCCACAAAAACGTAGAAAAATATTATTATATCTCAACAAACAAAAAATTGATTTAATGTTTCTTCAGGAAACGCACTTACTTGAGCACAATGTTATTCGGTTTAATATGCTGGGCTGGACGATACTCGGCTCAGCTTCATACACATCAAAGAAGAGAGGAGTGGCAATATTAATTAAGAGAAAGATCTCATATGAAGTGTTTACAACTAAAGCTGATCCTGAAGGTCCATATTGTGTCTGTGATGCAAAAGTAGCTGGTACTAGATATCTATTATGTGCTGTGTACGTTCCTAATGCCAGCCACTTTAAATTTGGTAATAAAACGGGTAAGCTACTCTCCAACTTGTTAAGAGGCCAAAATCCCCCCATGATGGTTCATCCTTTAAAATTGCCTGATGGTAAAAAGACTACCTCTAGTGCACAGATTGCGGAGGTCATGCAAGACTTTTATTGGAAATGTTATGCATGCACAGACAGCAGACCCTCTGTTGCAACTGTGCAGTAATTTGGGGAGAGATTGGATGTTCCCCAGTTACCAGATTTGGCGGTGATATCCCTAATCTTCCGATTACGGAAGCGGAGGTCTATCAGGCAATTAGACTTTTAAAATTGGGAAAAGCCCCTTGCCCGGATGGCCTCACGGCTGAATATTACAAACTCCTTGATGAACATATTACACCAGTACTCATGACATTGTTCAATGTTATATTGAGCTCCGGTCAGATGCCTTTACACTTTAACTCTGCCTCAATCAAAGTGTTGCCAAAACCAGGTCAGGACCTCAGTAATCTGGGGTCGTATAGGCCCATTTCCCTACTTAATACCGACTATAAATTACTCACAAAAATTTTAGCCACTCGCCTGAAGCAGATTCTCCCAGGAATTATACAAAGTGACCAAACTGGGTTCATAATGGGTAGAACTTCTATAACAAATATTAGACGAGTATTATCGGAAATTTACGACTCCTCCCGACCTGATGTTAAGGGTGATAGAGCGATAGTGTCCTTGGATGCTGAGAAGGCTTTCGACATGGTGCTGTGGGATCATCTCTATGACACCGTGTCGAAATTTGGATTCCCTGCTGAGTTTATAGGATATATATCCACATTATATACTGACCCTCGTACGCAGATATCATGCAATGGTTATCTATCACAACCGTTCAACATTAAACGGGGTACTAGACGGGGTTGCCCACTGTCCCCACTGCTTTTCGTGCTGGCGTTGGAACCTCTGACGCTTTCTTTGCTTCAATCCCCTATATTTCAAGGTATAGTGATAGGAGATATAGATCTGCGTGTAGCTTTATTGGCTGATGATATGTTGCTTTTTCCCTCTGACCCCTCTCACTCGCTGCCAATTGTTTTTGACATAATTGATAGGTTTGGAATATTATCTGGCTATAGGATAAATAAAGATAAGTCTGAGATAATGCCACTATCTGGGAATCTTTCCTTCCTCTCCAGTATAAATGATCTTGGACCTATTAAGATAGTGCGGACTCATTTTAAATATTTTGGGATGCATATACCGATGACCTTGTCTTCTTTGTATAAAGTCAATTTCTCCCCGCTTATTTTGGCTGTTTCTAAATGACTTAAGGCCTGGCACTTGTTGCCCCTCTCACTATTTGGCAGGGTTGCAGTGATTAAGTCTGTCATATTTTCTAAGATCTCCTATTCTATGCAGCTGTTGCCAATTATGCTATGTAATGCAGATGTATGGCAGCTTGAATCTATGATTGGTAGATTTTTATGGAGGGGAGGGAAACCTAGAGTGGCGAGAACCAAAATGTGTGTCAAACGGAAACAAGGGGGACTGGGTCTCCGAGATTTTAAGTTGTATTCCCAAACCCTTTTCTTCCGCTATATTGTAGACTGGTTATATGAGCGGAGTAATTTTGTCCTGTATGAATTGGACTGCGCATTATTAGCGCCGTACTCCCCAAATGCTTTGCTTCACACCCCTAGAACTCACCTACCTCCTCAATGTTTGATGAATACGTTATTTTCTGACACTTACAGAGTATGGCAGGCGATCAACAAATGATTTGGCAGACACTCAGGTTATTCTAAAAATATTGCATTATGGGGAAACCCGATGTTTCTGCTTGGTATGACAGAGGCTACACTTCTCAGACTTAGACACAGAGGCATACACTCTACAGCGGATGTCTTTGATCCGAGGTGTAGGATGTATGACCACCTAGAATTGAAAGAGAAATATGGACTTGCAGCCAACACTTCTTTTGCATACTTCCAAATTAGGCATTATGTTCACTCATTGTCCCCGCCTTCTGTCGCCAAATCTGTCCCAGATTCATTATCGATAATTATTGATCTTCTTAAGTCTGTTCCATACAAAACAAAATACCTATATGAAGATCTCCTTAAAAAAATCATCTCCTAAAATATGGAGTAGCTTGGAAAAATCATGGCAGCAGGATCTTTCCATTAATGATTTTCATAACAGGTTTATTCTCTATGACATGACCATGAAACACTTAAAAAACATTTTAAGGTGGTACACAGAGCCTATGCCTCTCAAGCTATTTACTATAAATTCCACCCTCCGATGTTCATTGTCTGAAATGTAGGGGATCCACTACTGATTATATACATGAAATTTGGGGATGTGGTGTCATAAAGAAATTTTGGAATAAAGTCTTACGTTTTATAAATAGTACTTTTGGACTTAATTTATCTTTATTGCCATTGTATTTACTTTTTGCTAATTATACTGAATGGGTTGCTGAGGGCATGTCAAAGACAATGGGGCCTGTAATGGTAAATATAGTTACTATTGCGAAGAAAATAATTCTGTCATATTGGATTACAAAGGCTTCTCCTTTTGTAGCAGAACTTAAGACGTTGCTCTTGAAAACTAGATATATGGATAGATAAACAGCTTAACCTGACCTAGAAAAAGGGGCTATTTCATTTTACAGAAAATGGGGTCCATATATTGACACCCTAGATGAAGCTACCCAAACACGGATGTTTAAACTATTTGACAAAACAAATTGGTGGGTGTATCGGTGTATAGAGGGTCTGATACTTAATGTCTCTGGACACTGAATGGGTCGGATATGTGAGGATTCTTCTTTATATAGTTAACCTGAGTTGTTCTACTTATGGTGCTAAGTATTATTTCACCTCTACTAGGTAGACTATATTGTTTATGCACCACCGGATCAGATGATTATTGTATGCACTTAATCACCCCCCCCCTCTTTTCTTCCTTTTCTTCATATTCTTGTTACTTACTTTTGTATTTGTATGGTTACTGTTCTTGTATGTTTCTATTAGAAAATAATCAGTGATATGAGACAAATATGGATTTTATTAGATAATGTACTTTTGTTACACGGGGATCAATATACCTACTGGGATACACGAATATAATGTATGAGAAGCAGCGCTTTATGGTATGCTACTTTGATGTATTCATATTTCATAACTCCTCTTTTGCCTCTTTCACAAGATGCTATATTGTTTACCTATGTACATTTTGTGATAACTGTCCCAGTGTCTTCTCAGGAAAAAATCCAATAAATATATTTGAAAAATATATATATATATATATATATATATATATATATATATATATATATATATATATATATATATATATATATATATATATATATATATATATATATATATAAAAAAAAAATAAGAATTTACTCACCGGTAATTCTATTTCTCGTAGTCCGTAGTGGATGCTGGGAACTCCGTAAGGACCATGGGGATAGCGGGCTCCGAAGGAGGCTGGGCACTCTAGAAAGATCTTAGACTACCTGGTGTGCACTGGCTCCTCCCACTATGACCCTCCTCCAAGCCTCAGTTAGGACACCGTGCCCGGACGAGCGTACACAATAAGGAAGGATTTTGAATCCCGGGTAAGACTCATACCAGCCACACCAATCACACCGTATAACTCGTGATATGAAACCCAGTTAACAGTATGAAACAACTGAGCCTCTCAACAGATGGCTCAACAATAACCCGATTTAGTTAACAATAACTATGTACAAGTATTGCAGATAAACCGCACTTGGGATGGGCGCCCAGCATCCACTACGGACTACGAGAAATAGAATTACCGGTGAGTAAATTCTTATTTTCTCTGACGTCCTAGTGGATGCTGGGAACTCCGTAAGGACCATGGGGATTATACCAAAGCTCCCAAACGGGCGGGAGAGTGCGGATGACTCTGCAACACCGAATGAGAGAACTCCAGGTCCTCCTCAGCCAGGGTATCAAATTTATATAATTTTGCAACCGTGTTTGCCCCTGACCAAGTAGCAGCTCGGCAAGTCGTAAAGCCGAGACCCCTCGGGCAGCCGCCCAAGATGAGCCCACCTTCCTTGTGGAATGGGCATTGACAGATTTTGGCTGTGGCAGGCCTACCACAGAATGTGCAAGCTGAATTGCACTACAAATCCAACGAGCAATAATCTGCGTAGAAGCAGGAGCACCGAGCTTGTTGGGTGCATATAGGATAAACAGCGAGTCAGATTTTCTGACTCCAGCCGTTCCGGAAACATATATTTTCAGGGCCCTGACCACGTCTAACAACTTGGAGTCCTCCAAGTCCCTAGTAGCCGTAGGCACCACAATAGGCTGGTTCAGGTGAAACGCTGACACCACCTTAGGGAGAACTGGGGACGAGTCCTCAATTCTGCCCTATCCATATGGAAAATCAGATAAGGGCTTTTACATGATAAAGCCGCCAATTCTGATACTTGCCTAGCCAAAGCCAAGGCCAATAACATGACCACCTTCCACGTGAGATATTTCAGATCCACGGTTTTTAGTGGCTCAAACCAATGTGACTTTAAGAAACTCAACACCACGTTGAGATCCCAAGGTGCCACAGGAGGCACAAACGGGGGCTGACTATGCAGCACTCCTTTTATAAATGTCTGAACTTCAGGTACTGAAGCTAGTTCTTTTTGAAAGAAAATCGACAGAGCCGAGATCTGTACCTTAATGGAACCCAATTTAAGACCCATAGTCACTCCTGCTTGCAGGAAATGCAGAAATCGACCTAGTTGAAATTCCTCTGTTGGGGCCCTTTCGGCCTCACACCATGCAACATATTTTCGCCATATGCGGTGATAATGATTTGCTGTAACCTCTTTCCTGGCTTTAGTAAGCGTAGGAATTACTTCCTCCGGAATGCCCTTTTCCTTCAGGATCCGGCGTTCAACCGCCATGCCGTCAAACGCAGCCACGGTAAGTCTTGGAACAGACAGGGCCCGTGCTGCCGCAGGTCCTGTCTGAGTGGCAGAGGCCATGGGTCCTCTGATATAAATTCTTGAATTTCTGGGTACCAAGCTCTTCTTGGCCATCCACGAGTATCGTTCCTACTCCTCGCCTTCTTATTATTCTCAGTACCTTTGGTATGAGAGGCAGAGGGGAGAACACATAAACCGACTGGTACACCCACGGTGTTACCAGAGCGTCCACAGCTATCGCCTGAAGGTCCCTTGACCTGGCGCAATATCTTTTATAGCTTTTTGTTGAGGCGGAACGCCATCATGTCCACCTGTGGCCTTTCCCAATGGTGTACAATCCTTTGGAAGACTTCTGGAGGAAGTCCCCACTCTCCCGGGTGGAGGTCGTGTCTGTTAAGAAGATCTGCTTCCCAGTTGTCCACTCCGGGAATGAACACTGCTGACAGTGCTAACACATGATTTTCCGCCTATCGGAGAATCCTTGTGGCTTCTGCCATCGCCATCCTGCTTCTTGTGCCGCCCTGTTGGTTTACATGGGCGACTGCCGTGATGTTGTCTGATTGGATCAGTACCGGCTGGTTTTGAAGCAGAGGCCTTGCCGGCCTCAGGGCATTGTAAATGGCCCTCAGGTCCAGAATATTTATGTGTAGGGAAATAACCTGACTTGACCAAAGTCCCTGGAAGTTTCTTCCCTGTGTGACTGCCCCCCAGCCTCAAAGGCTGGCATCCATGGTCACTAGGACCTAGTCCTGTACGCCGAACCTGCGGCCCTCTTGAAGATGGGCACTCTGCAGCCACCACAGTAGATATACCCTGGTCCTTGGAGACAGGGTTATCAGCCTATGCATCGGAAGATGCGATCCGGACCACTTGTCCAACAGGTCCCTCTGAAAAGTTCTTGTATGGAACCTGCCTAATGGGATTGTTTCGTAGGAAGCTACCATTTTTCCCAGGACTCGCGTGCAATAATGCACCGCTACCTATTTTGGCTTCAGGAGGTCTCTGACTACAGATGACAACTCCTTGGCTTTCTCCTCCGGGAGAAACACTATTTCTGGTTTATGTCCAGAACCATCCCCAGGAACAGTAGACATGTCATAGGAACCAGCTGTGACTTTGGACTGTTTAGAATCCAACCGTGCTGTTGTAGCACTTTCCCAAATAGTGCTACACCGACTACCATCTGCTCCTTGGACCTCGCCCTTATAAAGAGATTGTCCAAGTACGGGATAATTACAACTCCCTTTTTCGAAGGAGTATCATCATTTCGGCCATTACCTTGATAAAACACCCTCGGTGCCATGTACAGTCCAAACGGCAGTGTCTGGACTTGGTAATGGTAATCCTGTACCACAAATCTGAGGTACTCCTGGCAAGGATGGTAAATGGGGACATGCAGGTAAGCATCCTTGTTGTCCCGGGATACCATGTAATCCCCCTCGTCCAGGCTTGTAATAACCGCCCTGAGCGATTCCATCTTGAACTTGAATTTTTTATGTATGTGTTCAAGGATTTTAAATATAAAATGGGTCACACCGAACCATGCGGTTTCGGTACCCCAACCCGTGTGGAATAGTAACCCCGTCCTTGTTGAAGTAGGGGCACCTTGAGTATTACCTGCTGGGAATACCGCTTATTAATTGCCTCTAGCACAGCCTCCCTGCCTGAGGGAGTTGTCAGCAAGGCATATTTTAGGAAACGGCTGGGGGGAGACATCTCGAATTCCAGCTTGTACCCCTGAAATACTACTTGAAAGAAACAGGGATCCACCTGTGAGCGAGCCCACTAATTGCTGAAAATTTTTGAGACGGCCCCCCACCATACCTGGCTACACCTGTGGAGCACCCGCGTCATGGTGTGGACTCACAGGAGGCGGGGGAAGAATCTTGATTCTGGGAACAGGCTGACTGGTGCAGCTTTTTCCCTCTACCCTTGTCTCTGTACAGAAAGGAAGCGCCATTTGACCCGCTTGCTTTTCTGAAGCTGAAAGGACTGTACCTTTGTCTGTGAGGAAACCTGAGGTAAAATTATTTCTTCCCAGCAGTTGCTGTGGATACGAGGTCCCAGAGACCATCCCCAAATAATTCCTCACCCTTATAAGGCAGAATCTCTATGCGCTTTTTAAGTCAGCATCACCTGTCCAGTGACAGGTCTCTAATACCCTCCTGACAGAATGGACATTACATTTATTTTGGATGCCAGCCGGCAAAATATCCCTCTGTGCATCCCTCGTATATAAGACGACGTCTTTAATATGTTTTTATGTTTGCCAACTAGTATTTTACAGGGTCACCGACCACGCTGCAGCAGCACGATCTGCAGGTCTCAGTCTAGTACCTGAGTGTGTAAATACAGACTTCAGGATAGCCTCCTGTTTTTTTATCAACAGGTACCTATTAAAGTGGCCGTATCCTAAGGCGGCAGTGTCACCTTTTTTGACAACCGTGTGAGCGCCTTATCCACCCTAGGGGATATCTCCCAGCGTAACTTATCCTCCTGGCGGGAAAGGGTACGCCATCAGTAACTTTTTATAAATTACCAGTTTCTTAACGGGGGAACCCACGCTTCTTCACACACTTCATTAACTCATCTGATGGGGGAACAAAACACTGCCTGTTTTTTCTCCCCAAACCTAAAACCCATTTTTAGAGGTGCTTGGGTTAATGTCAGAAATATATAACACATTTTTTATTGCCGGGATCAAGTCACGGATGTTCCTAGTGGATTGTGTATATGTCTCCCCCTTGTCAACACTGGAGTCAGAGTCCGTGTCGACATCTGTGTCTGCCATCTGAGAAAGCGGGCGTTTTTGAGCCCCTGATGGCCTTTGAGACGCCTGGGCAGGCGCGGGCTGCGAAGCCGGCTGTCCCACAGCTGTTACGTCATCCACCCTTTTATGTAAGGAGTTGACACTGTCGGTTAATACCTTTCACCTATCCATCCACTCTGGTGTCGGCCCCACAGGGGGCGACATCACATATATCGGTCTCTGTTCCGTCACCATATAAGCCTCCTCATTCAACATGTCGACACAGCCGTACCGACACACCGCAGACACACAGGGAATGCTCTAAACGAGGACAGGACCCACAAAAGCCCTTTGGGGGGACAGAGTGAGAGTATGCCAGCACACACCAGAGCGCTATATAATGCAGGGACTAACTGAGTTATGTCCCCTATAGCTGCTGTTTTTATATATAATATATACTGCGCCTAAATTTAGTGCCCCCCCTCTCTTTATTAACCCTTTTCTTGTAGACTGCAGGGAAGAGCCAGGGAGCTTCCTTCCAGCGGAGCTGTGAGGGAAAAATGGCGCCAGTGTGCTGAGGAGATAGGCTTCGCCCCTTTTTCGCGGCCTATTCTCCCGCTTTTTATGGAATTCTGGCAGGGGTATTTACCTCATATATAGCCCCTGGGGCTATATATTGAGGTATTTTAGCCAGCCAAGGTGTTTTTATTGCTGCCTCAGGGTGCCCCTCCCAGCACCCTGCACCCTCAGTGACCGCAGTGTGAAGTGTGTGAGAGGAGCAATGGCGCACAGCTGCAGTGCTGTGCGCTACCTTGGTGAAGACGGAGTCTTCATGCCGCCGATTTTCCGGACCATCTTCTCGCTTCTGGCTCTGTAAGGGGGACGGTGGCGCGGCTTCGGGACCGAACACCAAGGACTGGGCCTGCGGTCGATCCCTCTGGAGCTAATGGTGTCCAGTAGCCTAAGAAGCCCAATCCGGCTGCAAGCAGGCGAGTTCGCTTCTTCTCCCCTTAGTCCCTCGCTGCAGTGAGCCTGTTGCCAGCAGGTCTCACTGAAAATAAAAAACCTAAGTCTATTTCTTTCTAAGAGCTCAGGAGAGCCCCTAGTGTGCATCCAACCTCGGCCGGGCACGAAATCTAACTGAGGCTTGGAGGAGGGTCATAGTGGGAGGAGCCAGTGCACACCAGGTAGTCTAAGATCTTTCTAGAGTGCCCAGCCTCCTTCGGAGCCCGCTATCCCCATGGTCCTTACGGAGTTCCCAGCATCCACTAGGACGTCAGAGAAAAGATATGAATAACTGTATAATGTTATGGTATAAATAATGTAAAGTCAGTGTTCTAAAGACACAGGCTCATTGATGAATTCTATCTTGGTCCAGGCTCCTCTGCACATAATATTGGGAGCGGTTCCCTCTTTGATAATAAATTCTCTATGCTGAATATCATCACAATGGAGAACACTCATTTATTATTATTATTATTATAATTCGGCTCTAACATCAGACTTGTTGTATTGGGACTGTTTCCATCTCCTTTTCCTTTTGTTTTCCCTTGAGACGGAAAGGGCTGAAAAGCTGGAATTTTAGGCTTGAATTTGTATGTGGAAGAAAACCTCACTTTTTTGGAGTCTGCTTCTGACTCCAAGATACTGATTAATTCTTTACCAAAAAGATTATCTCCAGTAAAAGGTAAAGACTCCAAAACCTTTTTGGATTCTGAATCAGCTTTCCATGTACGTAGCCAAACTGCTCTGTGAGCGGCTACTGCTGAAGCTGATGCCTGAGAGGCAATAGTACCCATATTCAAGGCTGCTTCTTCCAAAAACATTGCAGCCTGATTGACATGTGCTACATGAGAGTTTTGCTCTCTAGATGCAATTGAAAGATCCCCTTCCAATGTATCAGTCCAGGCAGCCACTGCTTTTGCCAGCCAGGCTGAAGCCATAACTGGTCTTACGATTGCCCCAGACAGGGAAAAAAATGTTTTGTTTTAAAACCATCAACTCTCCTATCCATGACATTTAATGATGTTGAAGGCAGAGGTAATGTCGATATTCCCACTAATCGAATGACATGCGTATCTACTTTGGGACCATCTCCCTGTTTAAACTGTCCTCAGCCAGAAGAGGATAACTGGAATTCCATTTCCTTGGAATTCTAAATTTCTTAATGGGAGTAGCCTAAGCCTCTTCCATAATTTCCTTCAGCTGTTCTGACCCAGGAAACTCAGTCCGGACTGTTTTGGGACATTTAAACACAGGTGACTTGTATTTTAACACAGGCTCTGCTGATTATTCTAAGGATATAATGGCTTTCATCGCATTAATTAACTCAGATATGTCCACTGAGCTGAGACCTCCTTCCTCATCTTCATATGCAGAACCAGAGTGTAATGAGTCTTCATTCTCCAATGAATCCTCATCTGAAGCATGTGTAGACTGTGAAGATGTTGTTTCATATCTATGTGATTTACTCACCACTGTCCTTTCGGTCTGTTTTTGTTGAGAGGCTGCTGCTTCCTGGGGTTTATATGATAAACCCCAGGGGGAATGCTGCATGTAAGGGTTAATAGTGTAACCTATCCCTGGTAAAGAAGTTGGAATTATCCAGTCAGCTATACTGGATAATGTCTGTACAAAGGTAGCCCATAGGGGTTCAACTTGCACCTGTGTCCTCCTTGGATTTTTCAAAAGACTTTGGTGAGAGCTAAAACAATTTTTCTGAACCAGATCCTGAGAGGTTAACCCAGCTTTGACAAACATGATATGAGTATTGGTGCTGCTGTGAGTGTATTTTCCTCACCCTTGCTGCTCTTAGACATGATAAATAATCAGACACTTGCACAGTGTACTACACAATTTGAGACGGTAATCACTTTAAATTTTGTTAAAGTGACATAAAATCCGAACCTACCCTGCTTTGTACCAGCATTGAAGATCGGAATAGACAGAAAAAACTGACAGAATTATAGTAACTTCAGCAGTCACAGGTTATACATTAGTACAGTAAGCAATATGAGCACATAATCAACTACAGATACATTTCAAGTATGTAGGAGAACCCTATTACTGAGATAAAGCATCAAGCGACTGGAACCGGAAGTGACATTGGGTGCGCACACACGAGGGCGCACACAAGGACGGAGCAGCAAGGTGCTAGAGCCGCAAGCCGGGGGAGCCAGAAGCCAGCAACAAGGGGGAAGCCAGCAGCCAGGAAGAGCCAGCAGCCAGGAGGAAGCAGTGGCCGGAGGGAGCCAGCAGCCGGTGGGGAAGGGAGCCTGCAGCCGGGGAGAACAACTTCTGTGCAGATCAGTGGAGCAGATAAGTATTAACTTTCCCTATTAACTTTTCCCACTGTGTTGTATAACCGATTGTCTTCCTTTGTCCATTACTGCATTTTATTGTTGAGTGCCCATCTTTGTACTAAATTTATCCTTATCCTATAAATTTATTCATATTTTTATTTATTGTCCCTTATTCCTTTATTTTATTGTTCCTAATATATTCCTTATATATTGATTGTCCTCCTCTTTTTGATTTTCTGAAGGTAACAGGGAGTTAGCACTAATTAAAAAATGGGTGTGGCCAAGATTAGTAATCTCACTCAATGCATGTCGTGCATGATGTATGAGCACCTGACACAACAGTCCGAGTGCGGGTACATCTGTGCAAGATGTGAGCGTACGGCCGCCTTGGAAGCCCAGGTAACTGATCTAGACCTTTCCACAACTAAGGAGCATTCACAATCTTGAGCAAAGTTTAGGTAGAACCGTGGTGGAGTTGCAGGGGGGATCACTGGTAGATGAGGAAGATCAGGTAGACAGCTGGGTCACAGTTAGAAGGAAGAAGAAGAGGGGGAGGGGAAGACAGGACATCTCCAATCTTCCAAACCCCAGTAAATTCGCCTGATTGGACAGAGATTCTGAGGATGGCAGTGAGGATATGACGGAACCGGAGGAGACCGTTCCCTCTAGCAACCAGAGGAGCATTCCCACCGATGCAGATGGTGAGGTACCTAGTCAGATTGTGGTTATAGGGGATTCTATTATCAGGAAGACAGGGCAATCTACTACCGGGACCGTGATCGCCGTACAGTCTGTTGTCTTCCAGGTGCTCAGGTACGGCACATCGTGGAGAGGGTAGATTGTTGGGAGGGGTTGGTAAAGACCTGGCGGTCTTGGTGCAAGTTGGCACCAATGACAAAGTTAGTGGTAGGTGGGATGTCCTTAAGAAAGACCATGGGGACTTAGGCAAGACACTTAAGGCAAGGACATCTAGGGTAATATTCTCCTAAATATTACCAGTGCCATGCGCTAATCCAGGGAGGCAGAGGGAGATTAGGGAGGTAATTGTGTGGCTTAGAGACTGGTGTAGGAAGGGTTTGTGTTCCTGGAACACTAGGCGGACTTGTCAGACAGGCGCCATCTTTGTCGCGATGGATTGCAACTGAATGAGGAGGGGTCTGCGGTGCTGGATGGTTAGAAGGTTAGAGGAGCTTTTAAACTAGGAGCCTGGGGGGAGGGTTTAGTTAGAAGTGGTGGGTTAATCAGGGAGAACAGAAAGGATGGTGGTAGTAAACAATTTGGGGGTGGAGAAGAGGGGAGCGTAAGATCAGATGGCAAGGGTATTTGCATTGGTATTGACATCGGAAATACTGACACAGGTATTGCCAAGATATTCCCAATTTATTACCTAATAATGAATATGGCTCAGCAATATGGTATATAGAAAATAATGTGCATATCATAAGGGAGGATACTTACATCAGGGAGGGGGTTTAGAAAGTCTTAATAGGTCAGATAGAAATAGTAGTGAGGAAGGCTGTATTAAGCACGATGGGGGTGGAAAGGGAGGAAGTATAATAACAGTCAGTAAGGGTAAGTCTAGAAAGACACTTGTAAATATAGATAAGATACCACTAAAACAAACGGGCAATGGAGAGGCTAAGCTAAGATGTATGCTTGTGAAGGCAAGAAGCCTATCGGGTAAAATGGGGGAATTTGAATGACTTGTATCAAAGTCTCAGTATGATATTATAGGTATTACGGAAACATGGTGGGACGACTCTCACGACTGGGTTGCGAATTTGGAGGGATATTCTCTTTTCAGGAGGGATAGGGCTACCAAAAGGGGAGGAGGGGTATGTCTCTTTGTTACACCATCTCTAAAACCAAACTTAATAGAGGGTATTTTCGGGGAGGCTGGAGATAACGTGGAGTCGCTATGGGGTGAGATCACAAGTGGGGGCACAGAGGCAAAGAAACTAGTCATTGGCACGTGCTACAAGTAACCAGATATTAGTGTACATGACGAGGAACAACTCTTACACCAAATTAAAAAAGCTGCGGGAATGGGGGACATCCTAGTGTTAGGGGATTTTAACTATCCTGATATGAATTGGAGTAACGTTTCATGTGTAATAACTAGGGGCAGCAGGTTCTTAAATACATTAAAGGATCAATACTTAACTCAATTAGTCTAGGACCCAACTAGAGGTAAAACTATTCTGGACCTAGTTATTACCAATAATGTGAACATTATATCAAACACTAAAGTTGGGGAGACCTTGGGAAACAGTGACCACTATATGATCACATTTTACATCAGTATCAAGAAACATAGCTATAAGGGAACAACTAATACATTTAACTTTAGAAAAGCTAATTTCAATATGCTGAGACAGGCACTAAACGAGATTGATTGGGAAGTTTTGTTTCATGGTAAAGACACAAGGGAAATGTGGGATGCTTTAAAAGGGTTGCTTGACAGCAATTTTCGCAAATTCATTCCCATGCTCATATTCACAAATTCATTCCCATGAGCATGGAGTACTAAAAACAAACCAATGTGGCTCAATAAGGAGGTTAAAGTAGCAATGGCTAAAAAAGAGGCGTGCTTTCAAAACATTTAAATCTAATGGAGGGGAGGAGTCATTCCAGCATTACAAGAAATACAATAAAAATGCAAAAAAGTAATAATTGCAGCAAAAATTGTAAACGAAAAGCAAATCGCTATAGAGAGTAAAAGCAATCCTAAAAAGTTTTATACATACATAAACAGTAAAAGGTTAAAGAAGGAGAATGTAGGCCCATTAAAAGAAGAATTGGAAGCTTTGATAAATGATAAAATAAAAGTGGAAATACTGAACAATTTTTTTCCTCAGTATTCACCAGGGAGGATCAGTCGGAGAAAGTAGTGCATAAATATAGTGAAGGTAATGACTCTTGGCTGGATACTTGTTGTCCTGGAGAGACTAAGCAAAATAAAGATTAATAAATCACCAGGCCCAGATGGTTTTCATCCGAGGGTTATTATGGAGTTTAGCTCATAGCTAGCAAAACCCCTATACTTGGTTTTCCACAGTTCAATCAGATCAGTCAAGGTACCTAAGGATTGGCGCATAGCAGAGGTAGTGCCTTTATTTAAAGAGGGAACTAAAAATAATCCTGGTAACTATAGACCAGTTAGCTTAACTTCTACAGTGGGCAAAATATTGGAAGGTATCTTGAGGGATAGCATAGAGGATTATCTGCAGGTTAATAAGATTATTAGCAAATGTCAGCATGGGTTTGTAAGGGACAGATCATGTCAAATTAACTTAATTAGCTTCTACGAGGAAGGGAGCAAGAATCTTGATCAGGGAAAAGCAGTGGATATGGTGTATTTAGATTTTGCAAAAGCCTTCAAAACAGTGCCTCACAGGAGACTGATCATCAAATTAAGGGTACTTGATCTAGGATATACTATTTGTACATGGATAGGTAATTGGCTGGATAACAGAGTACAACGAGTAGTGGTCAACGGGGTGTTCTCCAGCTGGGCACCAGTAGTCAGCGGAATACCACAATGGTCCGTACTTGGCCCGCTACTGTTCAATATAGTTATAAACGATCTAGGAATAGGCCTGGAAAGCACAGTGTCAATCTTTGTGGATGATACTAAGCTGTGTAAGGTATTTAATTCAGATAGCGATGTGGAGTCTCTACAAAATGACTTATTTAAACTAGAAGCCTGGGCGTCTAAATGGGGAATGAGGTTCAATATAGAAAAATGCAAAATTGTGCATTTTGGAACAAAAAACACACAAGCATCGTACACTCTAAATGGGGAAATTATAGGGGTAATTGTGGTGGAAAAAGATTTGGGGGTGCTCATGGATAATAGGCTTAACAGTACACAATGTCAAAATGCTGCAAAAAAGGCAAGTAAAGTGCTCGCATGCATAAAATGGGGCATTGAGACAAGGGACGAGGATGTAATCCTGCCACTGTACAAATCATTGGTGTGTCCGCACCTGGAATATTGTGTTCAGTTCTGGGCACCATATTATAAAAAAAGATATCGGGGAACTAGAAAGGGTTCAAAAAGCGGGCTACTAAATTGATTAAAGGGCTAGAGATACTGGAGTACGAGGAAAGGCTTGCTAAGTTAAAACAGGATTTTAATATACCTACCGGAAAATCCTTTTTTTCGTAGTCCATAGAGGATGCTGGGGTCCATTTTAGTACCATGGGGTATAGACGGGTCCGTAGGAGCCTTCGGCACTTTAAGACTTTTTAACAGTGTGAACTGGCACCTCCCTCTTTGCCCCTCCTCCAGACCTCAGTATAGGAACTGTGCCCGAGGAGACGGACAACTTCGAGAGAAGGATATATTTAAGTGAGTGGCGAGATTAACACCAGCTCACACCGTTCAGCCATGCCGCACAACATGGCATACAATAGAAAACATGCCAGCGAGCATGAATAACATAACAGCAACTGCTGAAGAACAACTCAACACATGTTAACATAATGCAAGAAAAAGGAGCACTGGGCGGGCGCCCAGCATCCTCTACAGACTACGAGAAAAGGATTTACTGGTAGGTATATTAAAATCCTATTTTCTCTTACGTCCTAGAGGATGCTGGGGTCCATTTTAGTACCATGGGGATGTTCCAAAGCTCCCAGTATGGGCGGGAAGGTGCGTTAGTTATTGCAGAACTGACTGACAAATTGAAGGTCGTCAGCAGCCAAGGTGTCAAACTTGTAAAACTTAGCAAACGTGTTTGCCCCTGATCAAGTAGCTGCTCGGCAAATCTGTAAAGCCGAGACCCCCTGGGCACTCGGTAACCACAAACCTGCCGTGGACTGAGCATGCTGAATCCTACATCTGATCCAGCGTGCAATAGTCTGCTTAGAAGCAGGACACCCAATCTTGTGGGGATCATAGAGGATAAACAATGCTTCTGTTTTCCTTACACGAGCTGTTCTCGTGACATAAGTCCTCAGAGCTTTGACGGCATCCAAGGACTTAGAAACAGATGAGGTGTCAGAAGCCACTGGCACCACAATAGATTGGTTCACATAGAAGGAAGATACAACCTTAGGATGAAATTGCTGACGCGTCCTCAGTTCAGCCCTATCTTCACGAAAGATCAAATAAGGGCTCTTGTGAGACAAAGCCGCTAACGCAGACACCCTTCTGCCTGATGCCAAGGCCAACAGCATGACCATTTTCCAAGTGAGAAACTTTAACTCCACCTCCTGTAGAGGCTCAAACCAATCAGATTTAAGGAACTGCAACACCACGTTAAGGAGGCACAAATGGTAGTTGGATGAGCAGAACCCCCTTTATGAACGTCTGAACCTCAGGAAGTGAAGCCAATTGCCTCTGAAAGAAAATGGACACGGCCGAAATCTGGACCTTGATAGATCTCAATCTTAAACCTGCATCCACACCAGCCTGTAGAAATAGGAGAAGACGCCCTAATTGAAACTCCTTGGATTCACACCAGGAGACATTTTCTTCAAATGCGATGATAATGTCTAGACATTACTCCTTTCCTGGCCTGAATAAGTGTGGGAATTACTTCCTTGGGAATACCCTTTTGGGCTAGGATCTGGCACTCAACAGCCATGCCATCAAACGCAGCCTCGGTAAGTCTTGATAAACCAATGGCCCTTGCTGAAGCAGGTCCTCTCGAAGAGGAAGAGGCCAAGGATCTTCTACCAGTAACTCCTGAAGATCGGAAATATTCTCAGCGCCGTGGAGAGCCTGAAAGGTAACATCTGGAACTGGTAGTGGCAGTCCTGAACCGCAATCCTCAGGTATGCATGGTGTGGAGGGTAAATTGGAACATGCAAATAAGCATCCTTGATGTCCACTGACACCATAAATTCCTTCTCCTCCAAACTGGAGACCACCGCTCTCAGGGATTCCATCTTGAATTTGAATCTTCTTAAATAAAAGGTTCAGAGATTTTAGGTTTAGAATCGGTCTGACCGAGCCGTCCGGCTTTGGTACCACAAACAGGCTTGTATAAAATCCCTGTTCCTGGTGTAGTACAGGAACTAAGGAAATTACTTTATCATGACATAATTTGTGTAATGCGTCCAGGACCTTTCCTCTGTCTTGAACAGAAACTGGTAAGGCTGATTTGAAAAATTGGCATGGGGGAGCTCTTGAAACTCTTACTTGTAACCTTGAGATAATATTTGTATTATCCAAGGATCCAGATCTGAGTGCACCCAGACCTGATTGAAGATCTTTAGATGCGCCCCCACCTGATCGTAGTCCCGCAGGGGAGTCCCAGCATCATGCTGTGATTTTTGCAGAAGCAGCGGTTGATTTCTGATCCTGCGAGCCTGATGGTGTGGTAGGCTTCCTTCCTCTTCCCCGCCCTCTTCCTGCGGAGAAGCGGGCATTTTTGGCCTTTTTGTATCTGTTGGGCCGAAAGGACTGCATCGTATGAGAATGAGACGCTTTCTTAGCGGTTGCTGCTGCAGAAGGGAGAAATGCTGATTTGCCTGAGGTAGTTGTTGAAATCATGGCATCCAGCTTGTCGCCAAAGAGGACCTCACCATTGTAGGGGAGCGCCTCAATATTTCTATTTGATTCCGCATCTGCATTCCATTGGCGAATCCACAGTGCTCTACGAGCCAAAATTGCCATAGCTGAGGATTTGGAACCCAGCAAACTAATATTCTTCATAGCTTCTGTTAAGATACGGATTCTCAGATCACTCAGGTAAACAGTTTAGTAAAGTGGCAAATGCCCTTTATTGTAAATATACACACACAGTACACAAAACAGTAACTATTGCATGCCAGGATGGTATCCTACTTACTAAGTCCCCACAGTAGTTTAGAATTACAGTCTCCTGATGTCACATGCCAGTAGTAGTTATGTGTCCCCTGGTCTGGGATACCAGCTCACACAGTGCCCTTTGCCACTGACAGCACCACAATGCCTAGTCAGTGTCTCCACTCCAGATGTACAGCCACTCTCTCTGTCCTTCTGTGTAGATCTCTCCCTCAGAGCATGTCCAGTAGCCTCTTGAAATCAGCAGATCCCAACAATGCTTCTAGGCCTCAGCATACTGGCAGCACTATCTTACCAGTAGCTTTCAGAAGCCAAACACATCACTCCTCTCAGGCCAGGAACTTCCGTGTACTCTCTGTTTCAATAGCCTCTGTTATCCTCAAACCTTTGTCTGTCCTACCATAAGGCGACACCTTCTGGCTCTGTATTCGGTGGGTTACATTAAAGGGGCTGACTACAGAACACTTTCAGATAGACCTACTTTCACATGTCCAGGCATGTCCTCTAGCACACAATAGATGTTGACAAAATTAACCTTAATTAATCTGATTGTGTGGCCTGGAATCCATTGTGTGGGGAAGAATGAGGGGGGTGTATGGACTGACATCTGAGACTGGCTGTATCTCCAACACCAAACAAACAGGTTATCAAAGCAGTCACATGGGGGGGACACACATTATTTTACAAACTATAACACAATAACCAATACATTCATATATATACATCTTCATATGCATTCTGTACAAAACATCAGGCTAGACATATTATTCCCTGATAAACACAAACACATATAACAGGGGGATAATGTTTCACAATAATATGTGATGTCCAGTTCTATTGGGAATCCAGGCAGCATGCTGTATAGGTGATAACCAAGTTCTGTCCTGTCTCTTTACACTAACGCACTGAATCCAGAAACAGGCTGGCAAAAAGTACTCCTCATGAGCCAGCTGGGGCTGTGTCCGTTACAGACCTCCTCTACTTTTTCCAGCTGCTGCGATTCAGTGACAAGAGTAACCCATTTGGGATGGGCAGACATCACATCTGGACCGCCTGGGTCAAACAAGTGTGGGCTTACGTTTCCATCTGGCGGTGGAGGGTCTGGGCTCAGCAGTTCACAGTTTTTAAGACCCCCTCCAGTATCCCAGGCACTGTGTTTAAACAGCCTGATTGGTGGTGGGTAACCCCTATCATCAGAGGTGCGTCCCTCACCACCCTCCTTTTTAGGTGACAACACTCCCTTTATCTTTGGTGCATCAGCGAGGAGAGTGAGCTGCATCAACAAAATCTGGTCTCTGGGGTCCTCACTCTCCATCCCCAACACTATATTCCCTGGGAACTTTACCTCCATCACCTCTGGTGCATCTGGACAGTGGTTTGCCTCCCCCTCCCCCATTTTGAGTGACATTACTCCCTCTACTTATGAGATATCACAGGGTAGCACAATCTGCATCACCAGGCTTGCATCAGGAAACCTGGCAGGGATAGTCAGTGGCTGGGGCCCTTCTTCTGCACTTAACCACTGGGATGAATTTGGCTGCAGGGGAGCAGCGAGTATCTGTAATTCTTCTCCACGTACTCCCCCCTCAAAATCCTCTACCCCCTCCCTTGGGTCTGAAATGTCTTCTACGCCCTCAATTGATAATTTCTGGGCCTCCCCTAGCATAAGGGCCAGGTCAGTATCAGGAAGGGTGACCACCTGTGAATACCTGGTGTTGTAGAGTAGGATTTTCCTAGCTTATGCGATATCAACACCAACAGCAGTATCACCAATTTCTTCTATTCAATAAATCTCTTAATACTATTTTTCTCATCTCGGTGTTTAAAATATAATGGTCATTGGCACTGTTTTCATGATATGTATTTTTTCCATTTTCTAGAATCTTGATATATGTATGCTAATTCTTGGTATCACTTTGAGAGGTTTGACATATGATCATTACCCTAATCAATCATAGCCAAAGAGCATAGCCCTATATACCATTGTGTCTTGACCACCCCGTGGTTCCATCAATACAGTAATCCTGTACTGGTCAAAGGGGAATGGGGGTATGACCATCTCATGTCTACAAC
Organism: Pseudophryne corroboree; assembly: GCF_028390025.1. NCBI lineage: Eukaryota > Metazoa > Chordata > Amphibia > Anura > Myobatrachidae > Pseudophryne > Pseudophryne corroboree. Next base: position 1,797,422 of record NW_026967509.1, on the reverse strand, counting down.
CCTTCCATACACTCTTTACCGATAAGAGACCAGAACATTTTATTTATAAAGACACGTTCTAACTGGCAATTTATTGGACAGATTTCAGGGAAGAACCCTGCATCATAAAAATGTGAATTAAAAGTTATGTTTTAAATATTCCATTTCAATTATTATATCTAATCTACTTCTTACATAAGAGTGCGCCCACACAAGAGCCTTCTTTTTTCTTCCCATTTTTTTAAAGTTTGCATACTTTCTGGCTCTGGGTGCACCACCAACTAGGACAGCATAACATATATACGTATATATTTTTATATACCTTTTACCAAAAAGGGCTAATTTTGCCGCTTTTTTCTCCCTTATCTGTTAAGGGTAACATACTGTCCAATTTTGGTCTCTCTTTACTAATTCTACTATCATCCTTACCTAATAAAAATCCGGTGCCGGATCGCCCTTAGTTTCTGTACCTCCCCTAGCATAGCAAACTGGACAGCTGGTTCAGGTGTCTCTGGCAGACTAGACCTCACCTGCAGCAGTGAATCCTTGGCCCTTATCAGCTCCTTGGTACCCTTGACACCAACATCTTCTTGGTACTGGCATTCGTTCACCAGTTCCTGATCTTCCATCTCTGGAAATGGAAAGCTTGGAAGCTGCACTTTTCCCAGGTCTATTGCTGTATCAAGCAGATCATGACTCTGGGTCTTGTCCTCTGTGTGTGGTACATTGAGCCCTCCCACCACATGTACCTTAGCTGACTGGTTAGTCCTTTGTAAAGGAATGCTGTAACTCAGCTGTTCCTGATATATTCCTTGCATAGGGTAGCACAGGGTAGCATTCACTGCACTTACCCACACTGTATGGTCCAGACTCCATGTACGCCTTTCTGGGGATAACTGCCTCCTGAAGTGATCCAACACACTTTGCTCCCTGGTCTGTTCACTCCACCTTAGAGTGGATTCCATCAGCCGACTGCTCGAGCTCTCCTTCCTCTGACCCAGTCGCTGGCTTGGCAAATCTCCTCCATGCAAAACTTCAGACACCAGGTTGCGTTGCTGGCCCATTTCCTGGAGCACATCCTGATTAGACAGGGGAGTCTGTAGAGTATTGGACATTGTAGGACTGTTGTCTAGTAATCCCAGGACCTCCTTTATTACCCGCATCCGATCCTCGGGTGTCGCGCCATCTCCCAGCGCTTCTAGACGGGCCTGTAATACCTCCGGTGTCCTTTCAAAAGTTTCTCCAACCTTCCCTTCTCCAAGGGCTTTCAGACGGGGTTGTACTAACCCTCGGGATCCCACCTCCGATCCTCCGCTCTCCCTGCGGTTACTGGCATCGAATGTCCCGGCTGTAGGTCTCTACCATTCCGTCACTTGTTCCTCATTGTCTGACTCCTCAGAGTCCTCCTCCTCATCACAAGGGTTTTCTTGATCCCATTTCAGCAATTTCACAATTAATGATTCCTTTACATCTGTTGCGGTCACCTTAATACCGCGTGCTCGACAGACCATATGCAGGAATCTCTTGTTGAGGTTTTTGTACACCTCTGTTTCTGCCTCCATACTGCTGACTTTACAAACGTACTGTGACATTTCTCGCAACAACTTTTCAGCAAGACACCTGGCTACTGTGTGCCAAACTGTTTACAAGGCTCTTAGGTGCCCTCCGCTGATACCTCTCGCAGCCTTACCCAGGGTAAACTAAGACTGAGTTGACCCCACTGCTTGCCACCAATTGTGAAGATACGGATTTTCAGATCACTCAGGTAAACAGTTTAGTAAAGTGGCAAATGCCCTTTGTTGTAAATATACACACACAGTACACAAAACAGTAACTATTACATGCCAGGATGGTATCCTACTTACTAAGTCCCCACAGTAGTTTAGAATTACAGTCTCCTGATGTCACATGCCAGCAGTAGTTCTGCGTCCCCTGGTCTGGGATACCAGCTCACACAGTGCCCTTTGCCACTGACAGCACCGCAATGTCTAGTCAGTGTCTCCACTCCAGAGGTACATCCACTCTCTCTGACCTTCTGTGTAGATCTCTCCCTCAGTGCACGTCCAGTAGCCTCTTGAATCCAGCAGATTCTATCAATGCTTCTAGGCTTCAGCACACTGGCAGCACTCTCTTACCAGTAGCTTTCAGAAGCCAAACACATCACTCCTCTCAGGCCAGGAACTTCCGTGCACTCCCTGTTTCCATAGCCTCTGTTATCCTCAAACCTTTGTCTGTCCTACCATAAGGTGACACCTTCTGGCTCTGTATTGGGTGGGTTACATTAAAGGGGCTGACTACAGAACACTTTCAGATAGACCTACTTTCACATGTCCAGGCATGTCCTCTAGCACACAATAGATGTTAACTAAATGAACCTTACTTAATCTGATTGTGTAGCCTGGAATCCATTGTGTGGGGAAGAATGAGGGGGGTGTATGGACTGACATCTGAGACTGGCTGTATCTCCAACACCAAACAAACAGGTTATCATAGCAGTCACATGGGACGGGGACGGGGACATTATTTTACAAACTATAACACAATAACCAATACATTCATATATATACATCTTCATATGAATTCTGTACATAACATCAGGCTAGACATATTATTCCCTGATAAACACAAACACATATAACAGAGGGATGATGTTTCACAATAATATGTGATGTCCATTTATACAGTTCTATTGTGAATCCAGGCAGCATGCTGTATAGGTGATAACCAAGTTCTGTCCTGTCTCTTTACACTAACGCACTGAATCCAGAAACAGTCTGGCAAAAAGTACTCCTCATGAGCCAGCTGCGCCTGCGTCCGTTACAGCTTCCACCAAGTAACCTGCAGAATCTTTTATGTGACCTAGAGTTAAGACCATTTCATCTTTATCAACTGTGTCTATATTTGCAAGCACGTTGTCTGACCATTTTTCCACAGTGTTACCGACCCATGCACAAGCAATCGTGGGTCTAAGTAACGTTCTGGTAGTCATATAAAGGGACTTTAACGCTGTTTCTAATTTACGGTCAGCAGGTTCTTTTAACGAAGCTGACCCTGGGGCAGGTAAAATAATTTTCTTAAACAGCCTAGAAATTGAAGTGTCTACCATGGGGGGTGATTCCCATCTGTTCCTGTCCTCTTCAGGGAAGGGATACGATAAACGTATCCTTCTAGGAATAATAAGATTTTAAACCTACCGGTAAATCTTTTTCACGTAGTCCGTAGAGGATGCTGGGGACTCCGTAAGGACCAAGGGGATAGACGGGCTCCGCAGGAAACATGGGCACTAAGAAAGACTTTAGACTATGGGTGTGCACTGGCTCCTCCCTCTATGCCCCTTCTCCAGACCTCAGTTAGAGAAACTGTGCCCAGAGAAGATGGACAGTACGAGGAAAGGATTTTAGCAATCCAAGTGCAAGATTCATACCAGCACACACCAAACACACCGTATAACTAGGAACACAAGAACCAGTCAACAGTATGAAACAACATAGCATCGGCACAAAACCGATGAAACCATAACATAACCCTTATGTAAGCAAAACTATATACAAGTCTCGCAGAAGTAGTCCGCACTTTGGACGGGCGCCCAGAATCCTCTACGGACTACATGAAAAAGGTAGATAGAGACTTAGTACTGTGTTACCCGTGCTCAGTAGAATGTGATACAGGGAGACTCACCTCGCTTCCAGGACTGAACAATACATTAGCAAACGCTGAGTGGATCCAGACGCTAATAGTGTACACACTCACCCCGTGAACCTACAGTGAACACAGACGCCTATGTTACGACTGGGTCTTTTTAGATACACAGCGTCTCAGGCGAAAGCGGGAAAATGGTTCATGGCGGGAGACTCGGATGAAACTGGTCATGAACCGGGGGGAGGGGTGAACAGGGAAGCATCTGACTCCCCACTGGTGACATCAATCCCATACTACCTCTGGAGCCTATGATCCTGAAGGCCTAGCGCTGGTGCACCCTAGGTGGCAGCAGCATCAGTGACTGTTTGGTAGTCTCCTCCAAAACAGTGCGGCTGTGTCCGTGTTCCCCCTCTAAGCAGAACCGATGCCTTACCTTCTCCCCATGCTCCGGCTACAGCCAGGTAAATTCTGCTGGACTTGCTAGTATATCCGATGCAGACTCCCGCCAAAACAGCACTGTACTCATGGGTAAGCGTGGTCACGACCCGGCGAGGAATTGTTGGAGCGACTCTTTCTAAGGTAGGTGTAAGATGCTTTTTAGAAAGATCACTCAAGAAAAATAGACTATAGAAATAAAATAAGAAAGCTTATAGCTGCTAAAAACCAGCAGCTCCCTGACCATGGTCTGGCTCCTGCTACACCAAACAAAAAACTGATTTGCCTGAGCCAGGAGGTGGGGACATATGGACGGGCCCACTGCATGCTGGGAGGCCAAAAGCTTTGACCGTTTGGTGCAAATCCACTGTCGCGTCATCATATCCCAATGTTATCCTGTGGATAACCTGTGGACCCTGCAGGAGAAAAAACTTGCAGCAGCTGGGATAGAGTTACATAAAATGAGGAGCTGGTGCAGCTGGTTAATAAGCTGGAGGAAATCACAGGAACTATACAGCAGCTGCAGCAAATAGAGTCAAAAGTTATCATAATGCTGCTTCCATTGACCTGTGTGAGGCTGGCCGGGATGCTGATGCAAAAGGAGATCCAAGCAGGTGGTGAAGGAAACCTGCAGAGTTCCAGCCTAGATGTGGAAAGCTGTGGAGAGGTGGCTCTCTAGGAGAAGGTAGATCTGATGGTAGGTGACAAAGTGCCAGATGTGGCAGCTTCCAGGTACACATTGTGGATCCGGTGGTGGCTGTGGTCTCTCAGGGTCCGGTCTAGGATTGGCCATCAACCATTGATGATCAGGAATCATTGATAGTCTACCTGATGATACCTAGTTTTACCATCAAAGGCAGAGAGAGCCAGGAAGTTACCCGCCATTGATAGTAGCTGTGACGATACAGAGTTCCAAATCACTCAGGCACAGTGGTAGATAAAAAAACAACGGTGGTTTATTGAACAGAATGGGTTATAAACAGCTCAGCACACCTCTGTAATCCAATTCCACATGACAATTCCCACCACAAACTCCTGACAGAACATCACTTCTTAATCAGAGAGCAAAGAATCTCTCCTTTCAACTCTCTGGTTAGCTCTACCAGTAGCTTCATATAGCAGGGGTGTGTGTGACATATTTGTCTAAGGATCTTACAGCATTGGAATACAATACATATTCTAATCAAGGTGATTACATCAGCCAGAGAGCAACCATGTCTGGTCAGCTCACTGTTGGACAATAGGGAGTAAACAAAAAGGGACAATGGTACCTTATATGACTCACCGTTTAAGTGTCCACTGTGGTGGTGGTAGTAAACAATAGAAAACCAGGTCTAACATGAATACATTATCTAAAGTTGTAACAGATAACGTAACACAATTGCATATATTAATATTAAGGTTGATTTAAACACAATATTGGGTGAGCAGTAATGGACATGTTATGGAGAATGAGGAAACAGATGAATTTAATGTATAGGGATATGGGGATAAAAAGTACATATTTGACATGAGAAATGAGGCATAGCTATATTGTCACAGACCTCTCATTTCCTCACAGTAGCCATGGGCCAGATGTTATTTCCCATCATTTACAGACTTCTGCCGCTGCACCGAGATGATAGGCTGTCAGCCAGTAGCCCTGCACCGCTCCGGCTCTTACATATAGTGTGCTGTTCCAGCTGGGAATGGGATGCCCCATCCACCTCACTGACGTGACAGGCTCAGCTGTCAGTCATGCAGCCACACTGCGCCCACTCTCTCCGTACTCATACATACATGCCTTTCTGGGAGTGTCTCATCCTGGTTGTCAGTGAGACAGTGTCTCTGGCATGTTACAATCCGGGTATCTGGACGCCATTACTTACCATTCAGATGTCTCCTGAGGCTGGCTCAGCGTTCCAGGGCCGGATCTCGCCTGCGTTGCTGATGTCCATACTGTACATCTCCCTCCTGTCACTCTAAAGCGATGTCACAAGCGGCTTCATGTTAAGTCTTAGAATGGCGTCTCCAGCCCTCCGTGGCCTCTGCCGCCGTTCCTGTGTTTCCAGTATACAGATTCATCAGTGTGGCGTCTCATGCCTGCCGCGGCCTCCGCTGTCATCCATGTGGTTCCAGTATGCAAGTTGTCGGTGTGGCGTCTCCTGCCCTCCTCGGCCTGCGCCGCCATTACTGCTGAATCTCCACATGGTTTCTCAAACTAGCTTTCCCTCCAAGTGCTAACATGGGCGCAGCCATGTTGGTTTCTATCATATGCCTCAGTTTCCACCAATCCGCTGCTCTACTGGAATCTGCATAATTGTTCAGCCAATGCCTGCCTTGCTGCAGGTATAAATATCCTGTGCCTGAACCAGGAGATCGTCAGTGCTTTGGTTGTCAAACCTTGTTTCCAGTCTCTCTCTCCTGTGGTTGTTTTTCCAGGTTTCCAGCTCCTGTCTCCAGCCTCCACTAAGAGACCCGCACCAGCCTACCACCTGCGGTGCAGCCTGACTCTGCAGTCCTCCGTGACTACTCCAGTTTCCAGCTACAGATCCATCTGCTTCCAGCAGAGATCAGCTTCTCTTAAAGTGCCGGTGCTTTTCCTGCAGATTTCCACAAACCACCGGTACCAGTATTTCATCGCTCCCAAGCTTCATACGATCATTTGGCTGGTACCATCCAGCATCCACTCCGTGTTAACACCTGACTGGTTCCAACTAGTACCCACAGCAGCTACTTCATCAACAGCGGACCAGCTTTCCAAGGAACATCAGCTGGTGTGTTCCTGGGCTATTCTCACTACTACAGTCGGGCCTGGTAAGGACTTTCCATCTCAAGGACAATAAGAACTGTACCTAATTCTACCAGAGCCCTGTGGCCATTGCCAACCCGTAGTACCCAGGAACTGTGATATACTTACTGTTGATTATAGTATTTATTTTACCACTGCTGTGACACATGGAGCTTGTTTAATAAATGATTATTGACTTTTACTTTGGTTGTCGTGGTCACGCCTTCGGGCAATCTTCCTGCGTGTAACTTACATGTCCAGGGGTCTGATTCAACCTCCCAGGTTCCACTACATCTCAGCCCCTACAACTGAGGCTTCCTCCCGTCAGCTCAGGCCCTCAGTTGTGACATGGCACAGCTGTGTAATCATGATGTGAGTGTGTATGCTTAGTGAGTACTGCAGTGTAGCAGTGTGGTGGGGAGAAGGGGGTTGCTACACCAATGAGTCAAGAAATGGAGTAGTTGGATGGGACTCACACAGCAGGTGGTGAAAAGCTTAAAAAGGAGTGGTTGGAAGGGGAAGGAACTGGTAGGTGTAGAAGGGATTAGTGAGGGTAAGGACTCTCAAGGAAGATTGGAGTGGGATCCCACAGGTACCAAAGTGGGTAAAGAGCAGCTTTTAGGAAGGAAATAGGTAAGACAGGCCCTGTGTTTGACCCTTCTTTACCTCATGCAGGGTCGATCTTTGGACTCTCCAGTTCCTCAGGGGGCTGTGGATCCTTTTTGCCCACTACCTGGCAGTTCTGTGGTCATCTCAGGCCATGAACCTCCCAGGTGCCAGGCCTCCAGATAAACATGAAATGGTCATGGAGATGGTCCTGGGCTCTGTGGAGTAGGTGGAAAAAGCAAAGGAAAGTTGTGACCCTTCTGAAGGGGCAATGGTGGACATTGTGAATGGTTAAGGGAAGGTTTTTGTGGGTGAAGAGGGAGTTATGCCATATATACCAGAAGCATTGGGTCCTCAGGAGGCAAACCAGGCCCTCATCCTTTGGAACTTTGGACTGCCTTGGTGTGTCCGAACCAGGACTGGAGAGTGACCTTTTACAAAGAACCTGTGGTGATAAAAACCATCGTGACCACTATCTACGCCCTCCACAGCAGGAGGATACCGCATTGCAGTGAGGAACCCCCCCAAAAAACCCTTGCTTGGGTTGAATCCAATTAAAGGATTACTTCAAGGGACTACACCTCCAGCGGCATTTTGTGGTAACAACCCCTGTGGGACTTCACCTTTGGTTTATTTCCATCCTTGTGTCACCAAATTTACACCAGTCCTCTATATTAGGAACGGACTACACCAGATAGGCAGTAGTTTCATTGAGTAATATTTTATGAATGGCCTGGAATATGTTATTTTTAAATGTTTTTAACCATATGGAATATTAAATTGTTATTAATTTTCACTAAAATCTTCAATACCATTATTATTATTTTTAATCATTCACAAACCATTTCACTAGCGCTGCTATTCCATTTATGTTTATAGCATTGGGTCCTCAGCCTATATGATGTGCCACCATTAATGTGGATTCTGTCTTGTCCGGCCAAGCTTGATTTACGGGCGTTGTAATTTTTATAAGCAGGATAAAGGCTGAGTTTTTTATTTCTGCAGTAGACTAGAATAAGCCCAGACAGTCCCACTTCCATGATACCACCTGAATGTGACGGTCAGTGACCACCGTGCCATCACTTACCTGTATGCTTACACGAAACAGAATGATGGAACACTTACACGGTTTCTTTACATCTTCTGGGGTCCACTCAGAGATTAGACATTATGGCGTAATTACTCAGACGGGAATATAAAACAGAATAAAAAATAAAAGCTTTAATGTAATAATTAGATGCAAACAAAAGCTTTTATTATGAAATACAGGGGAGTATCCGCACCATATAGATGTAACATACAACAAACCACCGCAGATGGAACCCGGGTGACTCTAATGCACATGATAATGTACAGGGTATATATGGACAGGATCTTGTATAAGAAAACACTCGACACTCCTGATCAAGATGAGTGTCTGCAACAAGTTAGGCAAACTAGAAGAAGTGAAAACACGTTCCAATGGCCGCCATATTGTCGTGCAGCAATACAGATTGTGGAAACTGGTATTAGACATTCACATTTACACAAAGCACAAGATACAAAATAAACAGCAGAAAAAAGACCTAAGCATTTGGGATGTATTATTTAGGAAGTAAATAGAGGTACATTAATGAAAAGCGTGAGTAACAGTCATCAGTCTGCTTGTGAAGGTCTCTAGAGTGGAGGCCTCTTGGACTGTGCAAGGCAGTGAGTTCCATGGTCAAAGCTAAACGTTCAACCCATAAATGAATGACAGGAGATTCTTGGTACTGCTGGTAACAGTCCATCTGTAGAAGCAAGCAAGCAGGGCAGTAAGGAGGCAGAAGCTGCTTCTAGTTCCTTGGACCATGTAATGTTGGGCTGGGAAGGTCAGTTAGCCAATTATGAAATAGATTTGTCATCTTAGAGGCAGCCGGTGAAGGGAATAGAGAATGGGTGTTAGGAGGCAGGAACGGGCTGGTTAGGTAACAGCTTGGCTGCTGCATTCTGTACTAGCTGCAAGCTCTGTAATTCTTTTGCTGGGTGACCCAGGTAGATGGCATTGCAGTAGTCTATGAACTTCTGAGGGAATCAAGTGCTTGATTCTGGCTATGGTCCACAGATGGAAGAATGAGGATTAGTATGTGGCAGATACCTGATGTCTGTGTCAGCCACATACCAGGACAACACAAAGATTCAGCACATGTTTAGTATTTTGCAATTCTGAACACCAAAGCATAAATCCAGATGGTTGGTAAAGCTGTAGTCTTGTCCTTTGTTCGGGAGCTTCTATTATGTTTCACAAAGACTGAGTCACAGCCAACTGGTATCATCCACCCCTGGCGCTCAGCTAGACAACCATTTAGGATTGGTATTAGGTTCTCAGTACATGGAGCAAAAAGCAGGTCATCTGCATAGCAGTGGTAGACCAGGCCAAGACGTCTGATTATATCACCCAGTGGTAGCATTTATATTGCATAAAGCATAGGAGATAGGATTCACCCTTGAGGAACATTGGACGGCAGTGATAATTATACTCCAGAAGATGTAAATGGTTCCGTACTTGGGTAATGTCTAATATGTTCAACAAGAGCAGATTTATTTCTCTCACAGCATGAAAATGGCTTCTCATCTGTGAAATCGCTGATGTTTAACAAGAACTGATGTCGATGAAAAACATTTCCCACACTCAGAACAGGAAAATGGCTTCTCACCTGTGTGACTTCTCTGATGTATAACAAGATCTGGTTTCGATGAATAACATTTCCCACACTCAGAACAGGAATACGGCTTCTCACCTGTGTGACTTCTCTGATGTATAACAAGAGCTGGTTTCCGTGCAAAACATTTCCTACACTCAGAACAGGAATATGGCTTCTCCCCTGTGTGACTTCTCTGATGACTAACAAGATGTGATTTCAATGAAAAACATTTCCCACACTCAGAACAGGAATATGGCTTCTCACCTGTGTGACTTCTCTGATGTGTAACAAGAGCTGATGTCTGTGCAAAACATTTCCCACACTCAGAACAGGAATACGGCTTCTCACCTGTGTGACTTCTCTGATGTGTAACAAGATCTGATTTATATGCGAAACATTTCCCACACTCAGAACATGAAAATGGCTTCTCACCTGTGTGACTTCTCTGATGTGTAACAAGAGCTGATTTCTGTGCAAAACATTTCCCACACTCAGAACAGGAATACGGCTTCTCACCTGTGTGACTTCTCTGATGTGTAACAAGATATGATTTATATGTAAAACATTTCCCACACTCAGAACATGGAAATGGCCTCTCACCTGCCTTAGCTGGCTGATGAGTAATACGGTTTGTGTTCTGTGTAAAACATGGTGCATCTATAGAACAAGGAAACACTGAATCTACTCTCAGAGCTGTAACAGATGCACCAATATCAGAGTGATCAGGAGAACATTTCCCAGGATCAGAGGGATCAGCTGATAGAGCTGGATGTATAATTGGGGTAATGGGGTTATCTCCTGGAGAATCCTGTCTACTGTCATTATCTTTTATGTCACAATCCGGGGATAACATTAGATGTCCTTCTGAGATATTCCTGCTTGTGTGTCCATCTCCTGGAAATAAAATACATTAATATATAAAATGAGTAGACAAGACTCAGGGTGTTACAGGATACAATATATAATTCTATAACTGACATTTTTACCTGTAATCATTGCTTTTATGTTTATTAAAAAACAAAAAAAGCTAGGATGCTTAGACTGGAGCTTGATCAACACTGAATGCTCATGTGGGATTACTAGAGGGGACGTGGACGCTCCTGTGGGATCACTAGAGGTGACGTGGATGCTCACGTGGAATTACTAGAGGTTACACGGACGCTCACGTGGGATTACTAGAGGTGACAGGGACGCTCACGTGGGATTACTAGAGGTGACAAGGACGCTCACGTGGGATTACTAGAGGTGACACGGACGCTCCCGTGGGATCACTAGAGGTGACGTGGACGCTCCCGTGGAATTACTAGAGGTGACGTGGACGCTCCCGTGGAATTACTAGAGGTGACACGGGCGCTCCCGTGGAATTACTAGAGGTGACACGGGCGCTCCCGTGGAATTACTAGAGGTGACACGGGCGCTCCCGTGGAATTACTAGAGGTGACACGGGCGCTCCCGTGGAATTACTAGAGGTGACGTGGATGCTGACGTGGGATTACTAGAGGAGACATGGACGCTCACGTAGGATTACTAGAGGTGACACGGACGCTCATGTGGGATCACTAGAGGTGACACGGACGCTCATGTGGGATCACTAGAGGTGACACGGACGCTCATGTGGGATCACTAGAGGTGACATGGACGCTCATGTGGGGTTACTAGAGGTGACATGGACGCTCATGTGGGGTTACTAGAGTTGACATGGACGCTAACGTGGGATTACTAGAGGTGACATGGGCATTCATGTGGGATTACTAGAGGTGACATGGCCACTCATGTGGGATTAGTAGAGGTGACATGGACGCTCATGTGGGATTACTAGGGGTGACATGGACGCTCATGTGGGATTAGTAGAGGTGACATGGACGCTCATGTGGGATTAGTAGAGGTGACACGGACGCACATGTGGGATTACTAGAGGTGACACGGACACTCATGTGGGATTACTGGAGGTGACATGGACGCTCATGTGGGATTACTATAGGTGACATGGACACTCATGTGGGATTACTAGAGGTGACATGGGCACTCATGTGGGATTACTAGAGGTGACATGGGCTTTGCAATAATAAAACAGCAAAGAAGAGAAAGTGCTGTCCTGTTTGCGCACTAATAAATAATATATAACCTTTATTAAGTACAGTAAAGTATGTAAGATAAATCAGTGATATATAAAACACAAAGGTAAATGTATAAAGGTGCATAAAGTAATCAAAAGACAATTGTATTTGTTGTTAAACATCGGCATGTATATTATATTGGGCGATAATTGATTCAGTGCTGGTAATCCTGTTCAGTAAGAATATATTAATATATTACACCCATACGAGGATGGGATAAATTACACATTTAATAATATTGTGGCAGAGTTTCCTCCAGCGGTAATCTCAATGTAACATCATACTGTATGTATAAACATTTTATGGGGGGGGATTCAGTTCATCGCAAAAACTCCCTAACCAATTAGCCGCAAAAAGTTATTGGTGCAGCCGCCCAAGAAGAGCCCACCTTCCTTGTGGAGTGGGCTTTCACTGATTTTGGATGCGGCAATCCAGTCGCAGAATAAGCCTGCTGAATCATGTTACAGATCCAGCGAGCAATAGTTTGCTTTGAAGCAGGAGCACCCAGCTTGTTGGATGCATACAGGATAAACAGCGAGTCAGTCTTTCTGACTCCAGCCGTTCTGGTTACATAAATCTTCAAAGCCCGGACTATGTCAAGTAACTTGGAATCCTCCAAGTCACGAGTAGCCGCAGGCACCACAATAGGTTGGTTCAAATGAAAAGATGACACCACCTTTGGCTGAAATTGCGGACGAGTCCGCAATTCTGCCCTGTCCATATGGAAAACCAGATAGGGGCTTTTACATGACAAAGCCGCCAATTCTGACACACGCCTAGCCGAAGCTAAGGCCAACAGCATGACCACTTTCCACATGAGATACCTTAGCTCCACGGTTTTAAGTGGCTCAAACCAGTGGGATTTCAGGAAACCCAACACCACGTTAAGATCCCAAGGTGCCACCGGTGGCACAAAAGGAGGCTGAATATGCAGCACTCCCTTAACAAACGTCTGAACCTCAGGCAGTGAAGCCAGTTCTTTTTGAAAGATAATGGATAGGGCCAAAATCTGGACCTTTATGGACCCAAATTTTTGGCCCATAGACACTCCTGACTGTAGGAAGTGCAGGAACCGGCCGAGCTGGAATTCCTCTGTAGGGGCCTTCCTGGCCTCACACCAAGTAACATATTTTCGCCATATACGGTGATAATGCTTTGCTGTCACGTCCTTCCTAGCCTTTATCAGCGTAGGAATAACTTCTCCAGAATGCCTTTTTCCGCTAGGATCCGGTGTTCAACCGCCATGCCGTCAAACGCAGCTGCGGTAAGTCTTGGAACAGACAGGGCCCCTGTTGCAACAGGTCCTGTCTGAGAGGCAGAGGCCATGGGTCCTCTGTGAGCATTTCTTGCAGTTCCGGGTACCAAGTCCTTCTTGGTCAATCCGGAACAATGAGTATTGTTCTCACTCCTCTTTCTTACAATTCTCAGCACCTTTGGTATGAGAGGAAGAGGAGGAAACGCATAGACCGACTGGAACACCCATGGTGTTACTAGTGCGTCCACAGCTATCGCCTGAGGGTCCCTTGACCTGGCGCAATACCCTTTTAGCTTTTTGTTGAGGCGGGACGCCATCATGTCCACCTGTGGCAGTTCCCATCGATTTACAATCTGCGTGAAGACTTCTTGATGAAGTCCCCACTCTCCCGGGTGGAGGTCGTGTCTGCTGAGGAAGTCTGCTTCCCAGTTGTCCACTCCCGGAATGAACACTGCTGACAGTGCTTGCACGTGATTCTCCGCCTAACGAAGAATCCTGGTGGCTTCCGCCATTGCACCCTGCTTCTTGTGCTGCCCTGGCGGTTAACATGGGCCACTGCGGTGATGTTGTCTGACTGAATCAGCACTGGTTGGTTTCAAAGCAGAGGCTCCGCTTGACTCAGGGCGTTGTATATGGCCCTTAGTTCCAGGATATTGATGTGCAGACAAGACTCCCGACTTGACCACAGCCCTTGGAAGTTTCTTCCCTGAGTGACTGCCCCCCATCCTCGGAGGCTTGCATCCGTGGTCACCAGGCCCCAGTCCTGTATGCCGAACCTGCGGCCTTCGAGGAGGTGAGCACTTTGCAGCCACCACAGAAGAGACACCCTGGCCCTGGGGGACAGGGTGATCAGCCGATGCATCTGAAGATGCGATCCAGACCACTTTTCCAACAGATCCCACTGAAAGATCCTCGCATGGAACCTGCCGAAGGGAATGGCTTCGTATGACGCCACCATCTTTCCCAGGACTCGCGTGCAGTTATGCACCGATACCTGTTTCGGTTTTAGGAGGTCTCTGACCAGAGTCACGAGCTCCTGAGCCTTCTCCGCCGGGAGAAACACCTTCTTCTGGTCTGTGTCCAGAATCATGCCCATGAAGGGCAGACGCGTCGTAGGGATCAGCTGCGACTTTGGAATATTCAGGATCCACCCGTGTTGTTGCAACACTTCCTGAGAGTGTGCTAGGCCGATCAGCAACTGCTCCCTGGACCTCGCCTTTATGAGGAGATTGTCCAAGTATGGGATAATTGTAACTCCTTGCTTTCGAAGGAGTACCATCATCTCCGCCATTACCTTGGTAAATATTCTCGGTGCTGTGGACAGGCCAAACGACAACGTCTGGAATTGGTAATGACAGTCCTGTACCACAAACTGAGGTACTCCTGATGAGGTGGATAAATGGGGACATGCAAGTAAGCATCCTTGATGTCCAGCGACACCATAAAATCCCCCTCTTCCAGGCTTGCAATGACCGCTCTGTGCGATTCCATTTTGAACTTGAATTTCTTCAGATAAATGGTCAGGGATTTTAAATTCAAAATGGGTCTGACCGGACCGTCCGGTTTCGACACCACAAACATTGTGGAATAGTAGCCCCATCCCTTTTGAAGAAGGGGAACCTTCACCACCACCTGCTGGAGATATAACTTGTGAATTGCCGCCAACACTACCTCCCTTTCCATGGGAGAAGCCGGCAGGGACGATTTTAGGTAACGGTGAGGGGGCGTCACTTCGAATTCCAGCTTGTATCCCTGAGACACAATTTGTATAGCCCAAGGATCCACCCGTGAGCGAACCCACTGGTGGCTGAAATTTAGGAGACGTGCCCCCACCGCTCCTGACAGCGTCACGCGGTGGATTTAGTGGAGGCTTTTTTTGAATGAAAGAACTGCATTTGGTAATACGGTGCTTTGGCTGTGAGGGAACATATGGCAAAAAATTCGACTTCCCAGCCGTTGCTGTGGAAACCAGGTCCGAGAGACCGTTCCCAAACAATTCCTCACCCCTGTAAGGTAAAACCTCCATGTGTTTTTTAGAGTCGGCATCACCAGTCCACTGCCGAGTCCACAGGACCCTTCTGGCAGAAATCGACATTGCGTTTACTCTAGAGCCCAGTAGGCAAATTTCCCTCTGGGCATCCCTCATATATAAGACAGTGTCTTTGATATGTCCCAGGGTCAGTAAAATAGTCTCCCTGTCCAGGGTATCTATCCCCTCAGACAGAGTATCTGTCCATGCTGCTACAGCACTACACATCCAGGCCGAAGCAGTTGCTGGCCTCAGTAGAGTACCAGAATGTGTATAAACAGACTTCAGGATACCTTCCTGCTTCCTATCCGCAGGATCCTTTAGGGCGGCCTGTGACGGCAGGGCCACCTTCTTAGATAAGCGTGTCAACGCCTTATCTACCCTAGGGGAGGATTCCCAGCGTAACCTGTCGGTTGGCGGGAAAGGGTACGCCATAAGCAATCTTTTGGAAATTACTACTTTCCTATCAGGGGAATACCACGCTTTTTCACATAATTCATTTAATTCATGTGAAGGGGGAAAAGTCACTTCTTGCTTTTTCTCCCCATACATATAAACCCTCTTGTCAGGGACAGGGTTTTCCTCTGATATGTGCAACACATCCTTCATTGCTATAATCATGTAGCGGATGGCTTTAGTCAATTTAGGCTGCAACTTAGCATCATCGTCATCGACACTGGAGTCAGAATCCGTGTCGATATCTGTGTCAACAATCTGGGATAGTGGGCGTTTTTGAGACCCTGACGGTCTCTGCGCTGTAGGATCAGGCATGGGCTGAGACCCTGACTGTCCCAAGGCTTCAGCTTTATACAACCTCTTATGCAAGGAGCTTACGTTATCATTTAACACCTTCCACATATCCATCCAATCAGGTGTCGGCGGCGACCCCACATATCATCACTTGTTCAGCCTCCACGTATCCTTCCTCGTCAAACATGTCGACACAAACGTACCGACACACTGCACACAACCAGGGAATGCTCACTTTAGGACAGGACCCCCACAAAGGCCTTTTGGGGACACAGAGTATGCCAGCACACACCCCAGCGCTATATAACCCCAGGGATTACACAGTAATTTAGTGTTTACCCAGTAGCTGCTGTTTATGACAATTTGCGCCTAAATTTATGTGCCCCCACCTCTCTTTTTACGCTTTTTCTACCTGGATACTGCAGGGGAGAGCCTGGGGAGCTTCCTCTCAGCGGAGCTGTGGAGAGAAAATGGCGCTGGTGAGTGCTGAGGAAGAAGGCCCCGCCCCCTCAGCAACGGGCTTCTGTCCCGGGTCTGTGTAAATAAAATGGCGGGGGCTCGTACATATATACAGTGCCCGGCTGTATATATGTGTCTTTTTGCCAAGAGGTATCCTAATTGCTGCCCAGGGCCCCCCCCCCCCTGCACCCTACAGTGACCAGAGTGTGTGGGTAGTGTGGGCGCTACCTCATGTGAAGACAGGAGTCTTCTGCCACCGATTTCGATGTCTTCTTGCGTCTGCCGGCTTCTGACTTTGCGAGGGGGACGGCGGCGCGGCTCCGGGAACGTACGACCAACGTACCTGTGTTCGATCCCTCTGGAGCTAATGGTGTCCAGTAGCCTAAGAAGCGCAACCTAGCTTCAGTGAGTAGGTTTGCTTCTCTTCCCTCAGTCCCTCGTAGCAGAGAGTCTGATGTCAGCAGAAGCTCTCTGAAAATAAAAAACCTAACTAAAATACTTTCTTATTAGCAAGCTCAGGAGAGTTCACTAAAATGCACCCATCTCTGGCCGGGCACAGATTCTAAATGAGGTCTGGAGGAGGGGCATAGAGGGAGGAGCCAGTGCACACCAGTAGTACTAATTATTTCTTAGAGTGCCCAGTCTCCTGCGGAGCCCATCTCTTCCCCATGGTCTTTACGGAGTCCCCAGCATCCACTAGGACGTTAGAGAAAATTTGATTTACCTGCGGTAGCTGTGGAAACCAGGTCCGTCAGCCCATCCCCAAACAATACGTCTCCCTTATAGGGTAGGACTTCCATATGTTTTTTGGAATCCGCATCACCCGTCCATTGGCGAGTCCATAAGAATCGTCTCGCCGAGATAGACATGGCATTGGCCCTAGAAGCCAGCAATCCAATATCCCTTTGAGCAGCTCTCATAAATAAGACTGCACCTTTAATATGGGCTAGAATTAACAATACAGTATCTCTATCCATGGTATCAAATTCAGCCGTCAGATCATCTGTCCATGCTGAAATTGCGCTACATACCCATGCCGACGCAATAGTCGGTCTTAGCACAGCTCCAGTATGCGAATAAATAGACTTTAAAGTAGTCTCCTGCCTGCGATCCGCAGGATCCTTGAGGGCCGCTGTGTCTGGAGACGGTAGCGCCACTTTCTTGGACAGGCGCGTTAAGGCCTTGTCCACAGTGGGAGGTGATTCCCAACGTACCCTGTCCTGTTTAGGGAAGGGGTATGCCATATAAATAATTTTTGGGATCTGCGGTCTCTTCTCCGGAACTCCCAAGCTTTTCCAAAGAACTTATTTAGTTAATGAGATGTGGGAAAATAAATAATCTGTTTCTTACCCTTAAACATGTGTACCCTTGTGTCGGGGACCGAGGGTTCATCCTCAATATGCAACACATCCCTTATTGCCACAATCATACACTGAATGCTTTTTGTCACCTTAGGTTGCAATTTCACTTCATCATAGTCGACACTGGAATCAAAGTCCGTGTCGGTAGTAATGTCCACAATTTGTGCTAAGGGACGTTTTTGAGACCCCGACGGGCCCTGTGAGTCGGTCCAATCCGAGGATTGACCTCTTGATGCCTCCCTGGATTCAGCCTTATCAAGCCTCTTATGTAAAGATGCCACACTTGCATTCAACATATGCCACATGTCCATCCATTCCTGAGTCGGCACTACCGACGGGGACACACCACTCATTTGCTCCACCTCCTCCTTGGAGAATCATTCCGCCTCAGACATGTCAACAAAAAACCCAGCACTCTCCTAAGCAGCTTCATTCACCTTAGGAGAGTGCTGGGTTTTTTGTTTGGTATATTTGAGTTTGGTGGTCACAGCCCACCGCACCCCAACCCCTGGGAATGGCGAGTGCAGTGGTTCCTCGTGTTTGTTTGTATATATATATATATATATATATATATATATATATATATACATACGTACATACATACAATTCCCACTCACTGCGTTACCAATGTGCCCCCCTCCTCTTTTTCCAGCCTGTGAAAGTGTTCAGCAGGGAGAGAGACCGGGGAGCCAGCGTCCTCATGCAGCTTCTGTGGAGAAAATGGCGCTGGTTAGTGGTGAGGATCAAGCTCCGCCCACCCGACGGCGGGCTTCGGTCCCAGTGCAATTGTAATAAAATGGCGGGGGATCTGTGATTTACTGCCTCCGCAGCCTAATCCTACTCTTTGTGCATCAAACTTTGAGGATTATTGCTGCCCAGGGCGCCCCCCCTCCCCCCTGCACCCATCAGTGCTGCCTCTGTGTGTTGTGTCTGGGAGCAATGGCCTTACCTCAAGAAGATCTGAAGTCTTCTGCCACCTGAGATGTCTTCTATCTTCTCATACTCGCCCGGCTTCTATCTTCCAGCATCTGTGAGGAGGACGGCTGCGCGGCTTCAGGACGAACCCCAGGGCAAGACCTGTGTTCCGACTCCATCTGGACCTAATGGTGTCCAGTAGCCTAAGAAGCAGAGCCTATCAGTTAAGTAGGTCTGCTTCTCTCCCCTCAGTCAAACGATGCAGGGAGCCTGTTGCCAGCAGTGCTCCCTGAAAATAAAAAAACCTAACAAAATTCTTTTTCTACAGAAAACTCTGGAGAGCTCTCTGCAGTGCACCCTTCTCCTCTGGGCACAGAATCTAACTGGGGTCTGGAGGAGGGGCATAGAGGGAGGAGCCAGTGCCCACCCATAGGAAAAGTTCTTTTAGGTGCCCATGTCTCCTGCGGAGCCCGTCTATAACCCATGGTCCTTACGGAGTCCCCAGCATCTTCTAGGATGTAAGAGAAAAAGGCTTTGTAGATGTTTACTACTGTATTGTCTTACTGACCTATAGTTTCCTACTGTATTGTCTTACTGACCTATAGTTTCTTACTGTATTGTTTTACTGACCTAGTTTCCCACTGTATTGTCTTACTGACCTACAGTTTCCTTTTGTATTGTCTTACTGGCCTATAGTTTCCTACTGTATTGTCTTCCTGACCTATAGTTTCCTACTGTATTGTCTTACTGACCTACAGTTTCCTACTGTATTGTCTTACTGACCTATAGTTTCCTTCTGTATTGTCTTACTGACCTATAGTTTCCTTCTGTATTGTCTTACTGACCTATAGTTTCCTTCTGTATTGTCTTACTGACCTATAGTTGCTTCTGTATTGTCTTACTGACCTATAGTTTCCTACTGTATTGTCTTACTGACCTATAGCTTCCTTCTGTATTGTCTTACTGACCTATAGTTTCCTTCTGCATTGTTTTACTGACCTATAGTTTCCTTCTCTATTCTTACTGACCTATAGTTTCTTCTGTATTGTCTTACTCATCTCGTTGCCTTCTACATTGTCTTACTGACCTATAGTTTCCTGTCTTACTGACCTATAGTTTCCTACTGTATTGTCTTACTGACCTAAAGTTTCTTCTGTATTGTCTTACTGACCTATAGTTTCCTACTGTATTGTCTTACTGACCTATTGTTTCTTCTGTATTGTCTTACTGACCTATAGTTTCTTACTGTATTGTCTTAGGGCCCTACACACTAAAAGATTATCTGTCCAATCTGGCAATGTCTGGGAGCAAATGGCAATTTACTATTTGCTCTCAAAGATTGGAAAACAGACAAAAATGGACTTTCAGACAAATTGGTTACATTTGTTTCATTAAACCAATTTATCTGAACTGTGTTTGTCCATTTTCTTGATTTTGGGAGCAAATGGTTGATTGTCATTTGCTCCCAGACATCGCCAGATTTTCTTTCCAATCAGCCAGATTGGACAGATAATCTTTAAGTGTGTAGGGCCCTTTACTGACCTATAGTTTCTGACTGTATTGTCTTACTGACCTATAGTTTCTGACTGTATTGTCTTACTGACCTATAGTTTCCTACTGTATTGTCTTACTGACCTATAGTTTTTTACTGTATGGTCTTACTGACGTATCATGGCTTACTGTAGTCTTACTGGTCTATAGTTTCCTTATTTATTGTCTTGCTGACCTATAGTTTCTTCTGTAATGTCTTACTGACCTATAGTTTCTTCTGTATTGTCTTACTGACCTATAGTGTCCTTCTGTATTGTCTTACAGACCTATAGTTTCCTATATACATAGTTTTCCTGTCTATGTATGGTAGGTATGGAAGGGAGACCTACCATACATAGACAGTATATATAAGCCTCAGCCTCTCCCTTCTGAAAATGATAATGAATAAGGTGTATGTGTGGATACCATGCACATGTAACTGATTCTATTTACAGGAAACAATAGGGAGAGCCCACGGCTGTCTGGCAGTGTTCTAGATGGTTAAGTATTACACATATGAATATATTTCTTCTAAATAAAATATTTTTCACCCTGATTGATATAATACTGATAGTAAGACAATTCAGTCAATAGTAATCTTTCTTTTAAGTAAGTAAGATCCATATATATGAATTTTTAGTGAATAGTTATTAAAGGTTATATTTTAATTGCAATTAAGTTAACAAGAGTGCTCCCAAAAAGGAAGTTTACTTCTTTCTTTCCGGACCGCTCTTCTATGCAGAAGGGAAATATCTGCTGTTTATTGAGAGATGCTCCCTGTAAGGAATTTACCACTTGCAGCTGAAATTGCAAAAGACCCCACCCCTTGCATCAGGTAAATTAATGTCTCCTATGATTATGACTTCTCCCTTTAAAGCCATTTTAGTGATGTCCAACAATAGATTCCTGTCCAAATCCTGCCCCAGGCCACGTGGTCTAGAGATCACCCCAATATGAATAATGTCCTTTTTCCCGGTTTCTGTGGTGACCAAAGGGGCCTCAGATTTGTCTTCAATATTTTGTATTAATTGAAGTAGCATTTATGCTTTTTTCCCACATACATTGCTACGCTTCCTCCTACACTGACCATTCTATCCTTCCTAAATAAATTGTATCCTGGTATAGCTATGTCCCAGTCATGATTCTCATTGCACTATGACTCTGTAATTGCCACAATATCCAGGTTATCCCTGGTCATTATCACAATTAGCTCTGGAATTTTGTCTCCTAATCTCCTAGCATTTGCACACATAGCTTTAAGAATTATGTCTGTGCATCTGTTATTAGTAGCCATGTCCAGACAGTACAAAATAAATGACAAGTTTAAAGTTGAAATTACCTGTTTGGTGATGTTGTTCAGTATTTGGTATTTGTTTTTTTAACTAATCAGGAATCACAAACTGTCCTTTACACCACGACTACACCTCACTAAATGAAAAGATATAGTAAACATGACCACAAATGGCCAAATAGGTCTACTATATACAAGGAGTTATTTAATACCTGCATCATCTAACAAAATGAAGGTTATTTAATAAATGGTTGCTAAACTGAGAAATTTAGATCCCATACAAATTACACACTACTACTTATATATGATCCCTAAAAACTTCTGCTTGTTACTTTTAATAACATTATAGTGTTGTGTGTAATAACTCTATTCATCTGATGTTTGTCATGGATAACCTTGTGTTATAAACACCCAACTGAGAACTGGGATGATGGCAGAGGATGGTGTAGAATAAGAGATTGCTGTAGTGACTGAGCAATGAGAATATGTTACTTCTGTAATAAGTGTTTATTACTCACCTGTGCTGATATCTGTAGGGATCTCCTCCTCCTTACACTGCTGATCACCCCTCACATACGTTTCTTCTTCTCCCTCTGTATCTTCTGTCATCATATCAGTCGCATACGTCTCTTCTTCTCCCTCTGTATCTTCTGCCTTTATATCAGTCACATACGTCTCTTCTTCTTCCTCTGTATCTTTTGCCTTTATATCAGTCACATACTTCTCTTCTTCTCCCTCTATATCTTCTTCCTTTATATCAGTCACATACGTGTCTTCTTCTTCCTCTATATCTTCTGCCTTCATATCAGTCACATACGTCTCTTCTTCTCCCTCTATATCTTCTGCCTTTATATCAGTCACATACGTCTCTTCTTCTCCCTCTATATCTTCTGCCTTCATATCAGTCGCATATGTCTCCTCTTCTCCCTCTATATCTCCTGCCTTTATATCAGTCACATACATCTCTTCTTCTCCCTCTATATCTTTTGCCTTTATATCAGTCACATATGTCTCTTCTTCTTCCTCTATATCTTCTGCCTTTATATCAGTCACATATGTCTCTTCTTCTCTCCTTATATCTTCTGCCTTTATACAAGAAAGACGTTCTACCTAAATAACCCAAAAAAAGATGATTTTGGTACTTACCGATAAATCCATTTCTCTGAATCCTCTAGGGGACACTGGAGTCTTATACAGTAGGTGTGTGAAGCTTGCAACCGGAGGTGTGGCACAATCTAAAATTAGCATTGTCTGCACAGCCGGCTCCTCCCCCTTCACATCCCTCCTCCCTCAGTTTGGAAAACGTGACTGAGAGAATAGGACATGATACTATAGCACTTGGCGAGGAACCGAACCGTACAACAAAGCAACAGCATCCAAGAAACTCTTAACAGAAAAACCAACGCTGTTTGCACGAACTGTTTGAACAAGAACTTTGAACACAGCAGGTTGACAGCACTGAGGCGGGCATCCAGTGTCCCCTAGAGGATTCAGAGAAATGGATTTATCGGTAAGTACCAAAATCATCTTTTATCTTTCATCCACTAGGGGACACTGGAGTCTTATACAGTAGGGGACGTCCCAAAGTTATCCCCAAGGGAGGGAGTGCTGTCGATGGCCTGCAAAACTAAACATCCGAACTTAGAATTTCCGGACGCCAAGGTATCAAACCTGTAAAAGTTTGCGAATGTGTGGGCTAAGACCACGTTCTCGCTCTGCAAAATTGAGTAGTGGAAGCACCTCGAATAGCCGCCCATGAGGCACCCACTGATCTGGTATTATGAGCACCAGTCTGAACCGGAAACTGCTTACCACAGGAAATATTAGCTTGCCGATTGGCAAAGCTATTCCATCTAAACAAAGACTGCCTAGATGCTGGCCAACCATTCTTTGGACCAAACAAAATGGTCCGACCTTCTAAAGGACGACGTAACTTGTAGTATATTCGTAAGCTCGGACAACATCCAAAGACACGTCCCCTTCTGCGAATCCCTGAAAGGATGGGACCACAATCGGTTGGTTTACCTGAAACCCCGAAACAACCTTAGGAAGGAAATCCGCTCATGTACGGAGTTTGGCCTTATCCTTCTGGAAAATTAACAAAGGACTCTAACCTGATAGGGCTCCTTACACCGAAACCCTTCCAGCCGAAGCCAAGGCAAGTAATAACGTGACCTTCCAAGAGAGATATTGCAGGTCTGTTCTTTCCAACGGCTCCAAAGATGGTGATCTCAAAAATTCCAACTACAAATCTAAGTCCCACTGCGCAGTGGGAGGACGGAAAGGAGGTTGTATCCTCAGAACCCCCTGTAAAAAGGTTTGAACCTCTTGTAAGGACGCTAACCGCTGTTGAAATAGGATGGAGAGAGCCGAAACTTGAACCTTCAAGGAACCTAGTCTTAGTCCTTCATCTAGACCAGCTGGAGTGAAAAGTAGAAGTCTGGGTAAGTGGACGTTCGTCTAATTCTACCCATGTTCCTAACACCAGTCCATGTACTTCTTCTAATGTCTGCAGTCGTACATGGGTGTCACCGGCTTTTGAGCAGCGATCATCTTTAGGAATAGCCATTCTTGGTATACCTCTCACTCTTAAGATCCGGGTCTCAACAGCCACGCCATTAAACGTAGCCTGTTCAGGTCTGAGTGGAGGAACGGCCCCTGATATAGCCGGTCCTCCCTTCGAGGTAACTGCCAAGGGTCCTCCGCTAGTATCCCCCGTAAGTCCGAGTACCAACCTCTACGGGGCCAACTTGGTGCTATGAGAATTGCCCATACTCGCTCTCGTATTACCCCTTTTTGGAGAATTCGGGGTATGAGTGTGAAAGGCGGAAAAATGTAAACCCTTCTGTAACACCAAGGAAGTGTCAGCGTGTCCACTTCCTCTGCTGCTGGATCTCTTCTTCTGGACACATACCTGGGCAGCTAATGATTTTGTCGAGATGCCATCAGGTCCACCTGAGGTAGACACCATCTACTCACCATCATGTCGAAGATCTGTGTAAGCACCGCTCGCCTGGATGCAGTCCTGGCGACTGTGATAATCTGCTTTCCGGTTCACTGTTGACCATTGACTATATCTTCGGCTAAGAGAAGCGAATTGTAAACTGCTTCTCAGTTCGAGAATGGTTATTGGTAACCCTCTCTCCAGTAAAGTCCATTTGCCCTGAAAGTGGTGGGACTCTAGGACAGCTTCCCCAACCTCTGAGACTGACATTTGTTATGAGAATCCTATAATCCAAATTATTATAAATTCCAAATTCTTGCCTGCTGCAAGGGTCTCTATAACCGCTTCTATAAGGGAATCTAAACTCCTGATCTAAGGCAGACTTCAGTATCTTGCCTCTTTATCTATAATAAGACCTTCTTCCTCCTTCGTGTAAGATGAGGATGGTTCTCTTAATCGACTTGTTCGCATTTCTTTATGCTTGCGCAGGAGGGATTAATTTAAATCAGAAATTCCTCCATAGTCTTTGAGAATCCCTCAGTCCTTTCCGACTGCTGTTTGCGGGATTCTGACATTTCCTTTGAAATACCTGTTAGGGCTTGCTCCCATGACCTTGGCGGAGCCTTCCTCCCGTGCTGGACGCCCTTAACTAGACAGGCAACGCATACCCAGGAGCCGCTCACCCTTGCTCATCTTACTACATTTTGTGGAAACATAATAAGTCTTAGTGTTGGCGACATTTGAAGCCGTACCCCATAGAGCGCTCCTCAGTGCTTCCCCCCTTTATAATAGGAACAGAAAGACGGTAATGGGTGATGGGAGTAAAGGTACACTGGATCCCCCTAGCTGGATCTTTCTAAACACTACACACAAAACAAAAAATAACAATTTATAATAATAATATCACCAGCCTCGTTGCAACCCTCACACACCCAACTGTATTTCAGTTCTGAGGTCGGGGTTGTGATCCAGTCGTTCCCATCATTTCATCGGGATCTTTTGTTTAGAAGTCCCTTGAAAATCTAAAGCATAAAAATGCCTGTCAGAATCCATTGAAAATCCATTGCAGCAGAGTCCTAAATACAAATGTCCAGTAGAGGGAGCAGTTGCTCTATTATAATAACCCGTCCCTCTGCTCTGACCGGCCAGGAAGCCTGTCTATTCTAATGGTAATAACGCCTGAGAGAGTCCTAAATACAAATGTCCAGTAGAGGGAGCAGTTGCTCTATTATAATAACCCGTCCCTCTGCTCTGACCGGCCAGGAAGCCTGTCTATTCTAATGGTAATAACGCCTGAGAGAGTCCTAAATACAAATGTCCAGTAGAGGGAGCAGTTGCTCTATTATAATAACCCGTCCCTCTGCTCTGACCGGCCAGGAAGCCCGTCTATTCTAAAGGTAATAACGCCTGAGAGAGTCCTAAATACAAATGTCCAGTAGAGGGAGCAGTTGCTCTATTATAATAACCCGTCCCTCTGCTCTGACCGGCCAGGAAGCCCGTCTATTCTAAAGGTAATAATAACGCCTGAGAGAGTCCTTTTGGCGCCTCTATTAATTTAAAAATGGCCGCCATTTATTTAATAAATATTTATTACTAAGGCTCTCTGGGTCCTTCCTAGGGTCACTCTACCTCCTTAACGGCTGCCCCAGGCCGGACTTACTAGCAAGAGGATCAGTTTCTATTAATTTCCCCCTTTGTCGTCACACTCAGCCCTCCGCTGGCGGCGGGAAGGGACGAGAGATCATCTAACCGGGCGGTGGACGCACTTCCCAAGCGCCCGTAGTGTGTGTGATGCTGCTACTGACAGGCGCGCTGTGTCTCCCTCCGCTGGCGGTGGGAGAGAGCTAGAGACCATTTCAGCGTGCGGCGGGAGGTCAGTGCGCGTCCCTGCTGTATGTGAGGAAGCCGCCGCTGACAGCCGCGATGCGTCTCCCTCCGATGTAGAGGGGGGGCGGCGTGGGAGCTGACATGCAGCGGGAGTAGAAGCCGGCCAGGGAGTGTTTGAGCATTCGCTGTGTGTATAAAAGAAGTCGGGCGGCGGGGGAGCAGCGCTGCTAGTCTGCCAGGACATAAGTTACAGGAAGCCTGGAGGCAGCAGCGTGCACACTGGCCAGATAATAATAATTTTTTAAACCTCAAGTTGTGGGAATTGGAAGGAGTCTGCTAATAGCCTCTGCCTTTCTATCTAAGGCCCATATTAACCACCAGTACTCACTGCCCATGGAAATGCTGACTCTGTGCTCCGGACTTTCCATAGAGAGATGCAGATCCCTTTATATGGGATCATTGTCTCTCTAATTCAAAGGCTTTTGTCCCCCTTTTCATTAGGTTGACGCAGCCTGAGTTTTCTGTAATGTTACCGCCTAGGCACAATTTTTCAAACTGAGGGAGGAGGGATGTGAAGGGGGAGGAGCCGGCTGTGCAGACAATGCTAATTTTACATTGTGCCACACCTCCGGTTGCAAGCTTTAGACCCCTACTGTATAAGACTCCAGTGTCCCCTAGTGGATGAAAGAGAAATACAATGACATTTGCATACAGTCAGATTAGACTGAGGTGAATCAGTATAATGTCAGTGTATAAGACACACAGCTCCTCTACAGATCATATAGTGACAGTCACTTTGGTATATTGGGGAGACCCTAAATCCCACCTACCTGATCCTCCTGTGGGGTCCTGTGATACTCCTCTGTACAATCCTGGGAATACAGAGGACGGGGACATCTCTCTGGGGTATCTCTGTTACTGGGCCCATCTGTAGGAGACACACAGTGACTGAGTACAGTGTATATATGTGATTATCAGATGATGTGTGTATATAGGGGCCCCCATACCTGCTCTCCCCTGTACAATAGATGACAGTCTCCTCTTACCCAGTGATGTGAGGGGCCGGTGATTCTCCATCATCACGTCCTTGTACAGACCCCTGTGTTCCTCTATATACTCCCCCTCCTGCATGGAGACATAGACAGTGACACCCTGACACCTTATAGGAACCTGACACACACAGTGATACAGTCATCACCCAGACACGTCCCCCGGTGTTACTGTATAATGTCCCATTCCCAGCAGTCACCTCTCCAGTCATCACCCAGACACGTCCCCTGGTGTTACTGTATAATGTCCCATTCCCAGCAGTCACCTCTCCAGTCATCACCCAGACACATCCCCTGGTGTTATTGTATAATGCCCCATTCCCAGCAGTCACCTCTCCAGTCATCACCCAGACACATCCCCCGGTGTTACTGTATAATGTCCCATTCCCAGCAGTCACCTCTCCAGTCATCACCCAGACACGTCCCCTTGTGTTACTGTATAAAGTCCCATTCCAAGCAGTCACCTCTCCAGTCATCACCCAGACACATCCCCTGGTGTTACTGTATAATACCCCATTCCCACCAGTCACCTCTCCAATCACCACCCAGACACATCCCCTGGTGTTACTGTATAATGTCCCATTCCCAGCAGTCATCTCTCCAGTCATCACCCAGACACATCACCTGGTGTTACTGTATAATGCCCCATTCCCAGAAGTCACCTCTCCAGTCATCATCCATACACGTCCCCTGGTGTTACTGTATAATGCCCCATTCCCAGCAGTCACCTCTCCAGTCATCACCCAGACACATCCCCTGGTGTTACTGTATAATGTCCCATTCCCAGCAGGCACCTCTCCAGTCATCACCCAGACACATACCAGGGTGTTACTGTATAATGCCCCATTCCCAGCAGTCACCTCTCCAGTCATCACCCAGACACGTCCCCTGGTGTTACTGTATAATGTCCCATTCCCAGCAGTCACCTCTCCAGTCATCACCCATACACATCCACTGGTGTTACTGTATAATGCCCCATTCCAAGCAGTTACCTCTCCAGGCATCACCCAGACACATCCCCCGATGTTACTGTATAATGTTACATTCCCAGCAGTCACCTCTCCAGTCATCACCCAGACACGTCCCCTGGTGTTACTGTATAATGCCCCTTTCCCAGCAGTCACCTCTCCAGTCATCACCCAGACACGTCCCCCGTTGTTACTGTATAATGCCCCATTCCCAGCAGTCACCTCTCCAGTCAGCAGCTGAATGATCTTGTTGGTGAGTTCCAGGATCTTCTTGTCATTGTGTCTCTCATGTGTCAGTGAGTGAGGTGGAGGCACCGTGATTGGGCTCTGGGTTCTTCTCAGTCCTCCTGATACATGGGGATGGCTGCTGGGTGTCTCACACCCATTGGATGTCTTCTTCACGATTGTGTAATCCTGTGTAAAGGTGGAGACATCAAATATCAATATATACACTCCCAGATCCCCTCACCTCCCCAGTCATGTCCCTGTATTATTACTATAGATATAAGTGACGTCACTATGAAGCTCCAAGATCCCTTAACCTCCTCAGTCGTGTCCCTGTATTATTACTATAGATATAAGTGATGTCACTGTGAGGCTCCAAGACCCCCTCACCTGCCCAGTCACATTACTGTATCATTAATATAGATATAAGTGACCTCACTATGACGCTCCGATTCCCTCACCTCCCCAGTCATGTCCTTGTATAATTACTTTAGATATAAGTGATGTCACTGTGAGGCTCCAAGACCCCCTCACCTCCCCAGTCACATCACTGTATTATTACTATAGATGTAAGTGATGTCACTGTGATGATCCCAGATCAATTCACCTCCCCAGTCATGTCACTGAATTATTACTAAAGATATAAGTGATGTCACTGTGACACTCCCAGATTCACTCACTTCCCCAGTCATGTCCCTGTTTTATTACTATAGACAAAAGTAACATCACTGTGACGCTCCCAAACCCCTCACCTCCGCAGTTATGTCCCTGTATTAATACTATAGATATATGTGACGTCAAAGTGATGCTCCCAGATCCCTTCACCTCCCCAGTCATGTCCTTGTATTATTACTATAGATATAAGTGATGTCACTGTGACACTCCCAGATCACCTCCCCTGTCATGTCCATGTGTTATTACTATAGATATGTGACATCACTGCGTCGCTACCAGATCCCCTTCCCTCCCCAGTCATGTCTCTGTATTTACTATAGATATGTGATGCCACTGTGACGATCCCAGATCCCCTTACCTCCCCAGTCATGCCCCTGTGTTATTGCTATAGATATGTGACATCACTGCGCCACTCCCAGATCCCCCCACCTCCGTTGTCAAGTCCCTGTATTTACTATAGATATAAGTTACTTATCAGTAACGCTTCAAAATCCTCTCACCTCCCCAGTCATGTCCCTGTATTATTACTATAGATGAGTGACGTCACTATGAAGCTCCAAGATTCCATCGCCTCCCAAGTCAAGTCCCTGTATTATTACTATAGATATACGTGATGTCACTGTGATGCTCCCAGATCCCCTCACCTCCCCAGTGACATCCCTGTATTATTACTATAGACATGTGACCTCACTGTGATGCTCTGATTCCCTCACCTCCCCAGTCATATCCCTGTATTATGACTATAGATATTAGAGATGTCACAGTGACGCACTCAGATCCCCTCACCTCCCCAGTCATGTCCCTGTATTACTATAGATATAAGGTCACATTGATGCTTCCAGATCCTATCACCTCCCCAGTCATGTCCCTGTATAATTACTATAGATATAAGTGATGTCACGGTGACACTCCTAGATCCCCTCACCTCCCCAGTCATGTTCCTGTATTATTACTATAGATATAAGGTCACAGTGATGCTCCCAGATCTCCTCACCTCCCCAGTCATGTCCCTGTATTACTATAGATATAAGGCCACAGTGATGCTCCCAGATCCCCTCACCTTCCCAGTCATGTCCCTGTATTATCACTATAGATATAAGGTCACTGTGACGCTCCCATATCCCTTCACCTCCCCAGTCATGTCCTTGTATTATTACTATAGATATAAGTAGTCACAGTGATCCTCCCAGATCCCCTCACCTCCCCAGTCATATCCCTGTATTATTACTATAGATATAAGGTCAATGTGATGCTCCCAGATCCACTCACCTCCCCAGTCAGCAGGTAGATGATCTCCAGGGTGATATTTATTATCCTCTCAGTCCTGTGACTCCTGTCCTTGTCCATCCTCGGTGAATCAGAGAGAATACAGAACGTGTGATGTGTAATAAAGTGTCCGTTCCCCACAGCTGGAGTTCCTTGGAATAAATATAATACATAAAACATATTGCACATGTAACATAGTAAATATGGAATAGAGTGGTCATTAAGTCTCCTATTTCCCCACAGCCATAGAGTCCTGGTCAGTGTCTGCGAGGTTCCTGTGACCCAGCCCCATAAGGCTGTACTGCATAGTGGGCCTGATCTAGAGTGTAGCGCTATTGTGGGTGGAGTCACAATGAGCTGATGTTCGGTACACCGCTCATGTGCACGACCCATACGGAGCATGTGCTCTATGTGTCCTGAGTTGTCAGACGAGTATGGCTGCAGCCATGAAGTGGTGTAAGGGTGAGAATTGGTTGTGAAGGGACAGGGTCTCCTGAGGGAAATTTCATGGCCTCATTCATGGAGCTGCAGCGTACAGTCTCCGTAACCTCAGAATTCACAGATCCAGCCGATGGTGTAGCAGAGGTGGCAGGAGACAGGCAAGGGGGTGGCAGAAGACCGGCAGGGGAAAAGTGGCAGGAGACAGGCATGGGAAAGGCTGCAGGAGACAGGCAAGGGAAAGGTTGCAGGCGACAGGCAGGGAAAAAGTTGCAGGTGACAGGCAGGGGAAAGGTTGCAGGAGACAGGCAGGTGGGCTGCAGGGTGGAGGTGGCAGGAGACAGGCAGGGAAAAGGCGGCAAGAGACAGGCAGGGCAAAGGCGGCAAGAGACAGGCAGGGGAAAGGCGGCAGGAGACAGCCAGGGGGAAGGTGGCAGACATTATTTGTTCTCAGGAGATTGCATAATTTCTTAATCATTTGTAATAAAAGTTACGTTTTATTTTTTGAGAATATCTCATTATTTCTTCACAAGAGTGCGCCCACAATGAAGTCTACTTTCTTTCTCTTGTCACTGTGGCACTCCCAGGTCCCCCTCACCTCCCCAATGATGTCCCTCTATTATTACTATAGATATTAATGATGTCACTGTGACATTCCCAGATCCCCTTACCTTCCCAGTCATGTCCCTTTATTACTATAGATATAAGTGATGCCACAGTGATGCTCCCAGATTCCCTCACCTGCCCAGTCATATCCCTGTATTATTACTATATATATATAAGTGATGTTAAAGTGACACTCCCAGACCCCCTCACCTCCCCAGTCATGTCCCAGTATTACTACAGATATAAGTGATGTCAAAGTGACGCTCCCAGATCCCCTCACCTCCGCAGTCATGTCCCTGTCTTATTTCTATATATATAAGTGACGTCAGAGTGACTATCCCAGACCTCATAACCTCCGCAGTCATGTCCCTGTATTATTTATATATATATATATGTGACATCAGAGTGACTATCCCAGACCTTCTCACCTCCCTGTATTATTACTATAGATAAGTGATGTCACAGTGACACTTCCAGGAGTGTGATATACATTTGCTTCATACTGCTCTAATTATCATCAGTTACACATGCCAGGGATATTATGGTCCTTGCTTTAATATATCCTAGAATTTGAGCAATATTTTCAATCCCCACAATTACATATAATAAAATTAATAATAATAATAATAACGACACTAAAGGCTGCACCCCAGTATAAAAATAATAACATGTCTTTATTAACAGGACACCACAGGTTGCTCCTCCTGTATAATAATAATAATAATAATAATAATAATAATAATAATAGTAAAAGGACACCACAGGCTACTCCCCCTGTATTATAATATAGTGTTCACTCTAGGATATTTTTAGGGCAGGGTGCTGAGCAGTGAAGAGGGCACATTTTTGTTTTGAAGGGCACATTATTGATGTGACACTTTGCACACAAAGCATAGCGCATATGTTTATAGTTTTTGTACATACATTTTGCCTTTAGTAAATCATATACCCATACATACATACATACATATAAGACCCCTAACATCTATACTGAGAAACATACTGTATATGTCCAGTCTTCTATGTGTTGTAAAACAGAAAAATTAAACAATGGGTTAAAATATATAGGAAAAAAATAAGTCTGTTCTACTCGGGAAATACTGTAAGCAGAACATGCTCACTGCTTTCCCTGTTCTTTTCCTCTTTATCAGTGTGCTGTGTTATTACAGTGCCTCCTCTGCCATCCAGTTCACTAAGGATAGAAATTGTGTTCCAGTTCCAGAGGTGGGCAAGGAGTAGACGACAACATTGTAACCTGCACTCTGCCTGCTGCATTCTGTATACAAGGGGGCGATTTATGGTCCTGCAGGGTGCACCGAGACAGGGCAGGGGGCCGCACCCTGCTGAGACAGCCTAGAAGGAACACTATAATAACAGGACACCACAGGCTGCTCCATCTGTATAATAATAACAGGACACTGCAGGCTGCTCACCCTGTATAATAATAACAGGACACCACAGGCCGCTCACCCTGTATAATAATAACAGGACACCACAGGCTGCTCACCCTGTATAATAATAACAGGACACCACAGGCTGCTCACCCTGTATAATAATAATAATTACAGGACACCACAGGCTGCTCACCCTGTATTATAATAATAATAATAATAATAATAATAATAATAACAACAACAACAACAACAACAACAGGACACCACAGGCTGCTACTCCTGTATAATAATAATAATAATAATAATAATAATAATTACAGGATACCACAGGCTGCTCATCCTGTATAATAATAATAATAATAATAATTACAGGACACCACAGGCTGCTCATCCTGTATAATAATAATAATAATAATAATAATAATAATAAGACACCACAGGCTGCTACTCCTGTATTATAATAATAACAGGACACCACAGGCTGCTCACCCTGTATAATAATAACAGGACACCACAGGCTGCTCCATCTGTATAATAATAATAATAATAATAATAATAATTACAGGACACCACAGGCTGCTCACCCTGTATAATAATAATAATATCATCATCATCATCATCATCATCATCATCATCATCAACAACAGGACACCACAGGCTGCTACTCCTGTATTATAATAATAACAGGACACCACAGGCTGCTCACCCTGTATAATAACAGGACACCACAGGCTGCTCACCCTGTATAATAATAACAGGACACCACAGGCTGCTCTCCCTGTATAATAATAACAGGACACCACAGGCTGCTACTCCTGTATAATAATAACAGGACACCACAGGCTGCTCACCCTGTATAATAATAATAATAATAATAATAATAATAATAATAATAATTACAGGACACCACAGGCTGCTCACCCTGTATAATAATAACAGGACACCACAGGCTGCTCACCCTGTATAATAATAATAATAATAATAACAACAACAGGACACCACAGGCTGCTACTCCTGTATAATAATAATAATAATAATAATAATAATATCAGGACACCACAGGCTGCTCACCCTGTATAATAATAATAATAATAATTACAGGACACCACAGGCTGCTACTCCTGTATTATAATAATAATATAGAACACCAGAGACTGCTCCCCTGTATAATAATAACAACAACAACAACAACAACAACAGGACACTATAGGCTGCTCCCCTGTATTATTACTACAACAACAACAACAACAACAACAACAACAACAACAACAGGACACCACAGGCTGCTCCCTCTGTATAGTAATAACAACAACAGGACACTACAGGCTGCTCCCCTTGTATAATATTATTATTATTATTATTATTATTATTATTATTATTATACAAGGGGAGCAGTCTGTAGTGTCCTGTTGTTGTTATTACTATACAGAGGGAGCAGTCCCGTTATTATTATTATTATTATTATTATTATTATTATTATTATACAAGGGGAGCAGTCTGTAGTGTCATGTTGTTGTTATTACTATACAGAGGGAGCAGTCCCGTTATTATTATTATTATTATTATTATACAAGGGGAGCAGTCTGTAGTGTCCTGTTGTTGTTATTACTATACAGAGGGAGCAGTCCCGTTATTATTATTATTATTAACAGGACACCACAGGCTGCTCCCTCTGTATTATAATAATAATAATAGGATTTTAATACCTACCGGTAAATCCTTTTCTCTTAGTCCGTAAAGGATGCTGGGGACTCCGTAAGGACCATGGGGTATAGACGGGATCCGCAGGAGACATGGGCACTTCAAGACTTTGAAAGGGTGTTAACTGGCTCCTCCCTCTATGCCCCTCCTCCAGACCTCAGTTAGAAACTATGCCCAGGGAGACGGACATTTCGAGGAAATAATTTATTGTTTAAACACGGTGAGTGTCATACCAGCTCACACCATGAACATACCGCAGAACGTGGCATTCGATAGAACACCAGCCAACGGCATGGAAAATACACAGCCACATGCTGAGAGAATATGTAACACAACCTGTGTGTCAACACAACCAATAATCAGACACCGCATGCCATGGCATGCACAACGTCAGCAACAGCCTGACAGAAAAGAAACACCACAAGAGTGTAACCATAACCAATAACTGCAGATACAGTACGCACTGCGCCCAGCATCCTCTACAGACTAAGAGAAAAGGATTTACCGGTAGGTATAAAAATCCTATTTTCTCATACGTCCTAGAGGATGCTGGGGACTCCGTAAGGACCATGGGGTTTATACCAAAGCTCCAGACCGAGCGGGAGAGTGCGGACGACTCTGCAGTACAGATTGAGCAAACATGAGGTCCCCATCAGCCAGGGTATCAAACTTGTAGAGCTTAGCAAAAGTGTTTGAACCCGACCAAGTATCCGCTCGGCAAAGTTGAACCGCCGAGACTCCTCGGGCATCCGCCCAAGAAGAGCCCACCTTCCTAGTAGAATGGGTCACCACCGAATTCGGTAACGGCAATCCAGCCATAGAACGAGCACGCCGAATCGGATCACAGATCTAGTGTGTAACCGACTGCAGAGACGCAGGCGCCCCAATCACGCTGGGAGCATACCGGACAAACAGAGCCTCTGTTTCCCCAATCTGAGCCAAATTGGTGACATAAATATTCAAAGCCCTGACTACATCGAGAGACCTTGAATCAGCCAATGCTTAAGTAACCACAGGCATCAAATAGGCTGGTTTCTGCGAAACACTGAAACCACTTTTGGCAGAACTATTATCAGAGTTCTCAATTCTGCTCTATCCACCTGGAAGATCAAACAGGGGCTCTTGTGAGACCCAGCCGCTACTTCCGACACCCGCCTTGCGGACGCCAAAGCCAAAAGCATGACCACTCTCCAAGAAATAAATTTTAACACAACCTTTCATAAACGTTCCAATCATTGTGACACAAGAAAATGCAACACCACGTCAAGGTCCCACGGTGCCAATGGGGGCACAAATGGAGGTTGGATGTGCAGTACTCCTTCCACGAACTTCCAGAAAGGTCGCCAGTTCTTTCTTGAAAGAAAATGCATAAGGTCAAAGCCGCACTTGAATGGAGCCTAACTCTAGGCCTGCACCCACACCTGCTTGCAAAGAATGGAGAAGAACGACCCAGCTGAAGCTTCCGTAGTAGCTTTCTTGGATTCACACCAAGACACATATTTTCTACAAACACGGTGGTAAGGCTTTGCTTCTTTTCTAGCCTGAAGAAGATTGGCAATGACGTCACTGGGAATCCCCTTTCTGGCAAGGATATGGCATTGAATCGCCACGCCGTCAAACGCAGCCACTGTAAGTCTTGATACACGCCCGGATCTTGCTGTAACAGTTCCTCACGTAGAGGAAGAGGCCAGGGATCTTCTATGAGTAAATCTTGAAGAACTGGATACCAAGCCCTCCTTGTTTAGACTGTAACGATGAGGATCGCCTGAACCTTTGTTCTTATTACGTTTATCACCTTCAGAAGAGTGATAACGGACGGGACACATAGACCGACTGAAAAAACCCAAGGTGTCCCGAGGACGTCCACTGCTATAGCTTGATTGTCCTCTGACCTGGAACAATATACCTGAGGTCTCTCGATGAGGTGAGATGCCAACATGTCCAAGTGAGGCACTCCTCAAAGACTTGTCGCTTCAGCGAAACTTCTCGATGACGACAGTATTTCTCCCGGATGGAGATCGAGTCTGCAGAGGAAACTATTTCTCCGTCGTTCACATCCGGAACTAAGACTGCTAATATAGCGTTTACCAGTCTTTCCACCCAGCAGAAAACTTTTACGGCATCTGCCATTGCTGCTTTGCTCCTTGTTCCGCCCTAGCGGCTTACTAACACCACTGCTGTCAAGTCGCCCAACAGAATTAACACGTGCAGATAACTAAGCATATGTTCACTGAAAATAGCTCTTAATTCAAGAAAGCTTATTGCAGACAAACTTCCCAGCTTGACCTTTTCCTCTGGAAATACTTCCCTTGCAAGGACTACTCCCCAGTATCGGAGATCTGCATGCATGGACACCAGGATCTCATCCTGGATTCCGAACCTTCGTCCCTCTAGCAGGTGAGAACTGAGCAGACACCCCAGGAGCGATATCCTGGCCATTAGGATTATATTCCGGCGCCTGTGCAGGTGAGATCCGGACCACATTTCCAACTGGCCCCGTGAAAACCACTCTGGCATTTTACCTGCTCACCGAAAAAGGCCTCTTAGGCCGCACCCATCTTCTTCATCAACGGAACATATTGATGGTTTGTCACTGCAAATCTGACCCGACTCCGGATCCTCAGACCTCTTTCCACAGGAACACACAGAACTTCAACCGTTCAGTATCTACTCTGATACCCACCTCCGACATCTCCGTCATTGGGAACAACAGCCTTCCCCTGTGTTGAAGAACAGTCAGAGAGAAACAACGATTTGCACCACTTGTTTCTTGACCTCGCCTTAATCCGGAGAGCGTCTGAGTACAGAATAACAATGGCTCCTACTAGTGAAAGAAACCCATCATACTGCCATCACTCCGGTGAAATGGCAAAGACAATCCTGGACATCAACCCAGGTAAGCTGAATGTGGAGAAAAACGCATCTAAACCCCTTTCTACCTCTACGTACTGGAGCTCCCTGGCCTGAGAGATTCCATCCTGTAGTTCAACTTCGTAAGTAGAAATCTTAGTTTTCTTTCTTTTTTTTTTAACAGGGACAGCAGGACAATGCCCTGAACCTGACGCAACTCTGATATGGCGTCGCGTACTACCTCCCCTTTCAGAGGGGAATCGGTAAGATCTATTTTATAAATCAGTGAGGGGAATCATCTGTAAACTCCAGGATGTCCCCCTTTGGATTCCATTATTAACTCACAGGTCCAA
Organism: Pseudophryne corroboree; assembly: GCF_028390025.1. NCBI lineage: Eukaryota > Metazoa > Chordata > Amphibia > Anura > Myobatrachidae > Pseudophryne > Pseudophryne corroboree. The sequence goes on along the minus strand of NW_026967509.1, from coordinate 1,759,327 downwards.
GTCCATTCCCAGACTGACTGAAGAGTAGTAGACGAGTTCCCACCAGAGTGGGCTCCAGCCAGATAGACCCAGCGACATGCGGTGGATGTGGTAGAAACAGAAAACGACATCCGCTTCTGCGAACCTAACAAGGCTGCAGAACTCTTACTTTTTCACCTTCCACAATCTGCACAGAAAGGGGAAAAAAGAACGGTATCGAACCGGTTAAAATGACTGCATCCCACAGCAGAATGCGTCACCAACCGTTGTGAGGGAATCTAACTCACGAAGTTAGACTTACCAGTGGTATCCGCCGAGATTGACTGAGGCCTCCCCTAACAGCGGTACACCGATCACAAGATCACAAGATCAAAAGCAGTTGTTGATCCCCTGTTCCCTTTTATTGTTTTTCTCCAACTTCCCATCCCATCTCCCTCAATTATTTCTTTCCCTCTTCTCATTCTTCTCCGTTTACCTCCTATAAGATGGACTTGCCCCAAGAGACTGTGATCCGGATTTTCCTGTTGACCATGATGTTGACCAGAGCAGTCTGTTCCGGCGAGAGTACCATGGAGGTCGAGAGAGGTTCTGGAATGGGTTCTGATGATAAAGATGGAGGCGTAGTTTTCCAAGAACAACTTAACCAACAAGTAAAGGCGAGTATCAGAAAACGATCCGATAGCATTGACAATAGAAGGAATTGTGAAGGATTGTTAGCTGAAGAAAACTGTATCTGTAGGCTCTGTGACAACGTAGTTGAGGATGGGTGCATTAAGAAATGCCAATCCAGTTTTAATATCCATATGGACCGGCATCCATTGAGTGACTATCACTCCTTAGTGGGTAGTGTGTTAAATAAAACAGATTGTTGGGTATGCTCTCAAGTACCTCAAGGTCATAGCAAATCAGGGCTAGTACCATTTCCTTTAACGGTAGGGGAGGTACTTGAGCTAAAGGGTGGGAGACCGGTGGACAGGAGGTTTAATATGCAGAAAATAAAGTGATGAATTACCCAAGGCGCAAAACACACCTATGCAGCTACCTGAGGTGAAAAGGGCCACTTAACCCTTGTAAGCAAATGTGGAAAAAACACAGGTAAAAAGCGCTCAGTGCCGTTTCACATCTAACAGAAAAAATATTTTGCGATACTTAATATCTCCAGCCCTCCTAGTTTGAAGCTCCACCAATATCATGTGGATAAGTCCCTAATATGTTTTAACATTACCAACCCCCGAAAACCGGGAAATTGGGAAGTGTCATGGAGTAACCAAACCATGACCTTTTCATATAGAGCAGATAGAATGCCTACAGATACAGAGCTTATACGCCACATAGCCAGTAGAGGAAAATCTTTCCGGTATAGGTATACCCTAGGAAGTAGGATTACGAGAGTTGGAGAGGTATCACCAGGATACTGCGCACATATCGTACAAACTGATACGTGTACGAAACAGATGGGAGAATTAGGGTTAGGAGATTTCACATGGAAGATGTGTAATATTGTTATGTCCTACTCCGTCCCATATGTTCTCCCCGATGATGCATATTTCATATGCGGGAGGAAGGCGTATAAGTGGCTTGCCCCAAACTCTGAAGGATTGTGTTATATTGGAAAAGTACTGCCTGAAGTAATGACTGTATCACATGCCAAAATGAAAGATATAAACCGTGGTGCCCAAGCTCCTTATACTCATACTCATTACGAGCACGTAGTTAAAAGGCAACTGACAGAAAGGACAGAGCATTTGGCCTCTGACATGATCCATGAATCCACCGGGATTCAGGTTCTACTCGCGTTAGACTTCACTCGCACCACTCGAGGAGTGATGAACTATAGATACATATCTGCGCTTGCAAATTTGTTAGACAATATCACGGAAATGTATGATGATACGTTTAGGTATACTGGAAGAGAACTTCAAGCTTATAAAACAGAACTAGTCCAGCATAGAATGGTTCTCAATTACCTCACAGCAGTGACAGGCGGATATTGTGTCACACTGGCAACGCAGTACGGCGTGAAATGTTGCACATATATTACAAATAGTACAGAGGACCCGGTCGAGGTCATAGACCAAAAGATGGACGATATTCTCCAACTGAAGTGGGAATTTCGCAGTAGACACAATCTCACTCTTGCTGCTGTAGGTAATGAGCTGACTGGTTGGGTGTCATGGTTGAACCCGCAAAATTGGTTCTCTGGTTTAGGAGAATGGGCTCAAGGAGTCATAATGGATGTTGGGAAGTTTCTTCTATGTATCTTAGGTGTTGTCATATCAATTGGCTTGATATTTAGATGCGGTCAGGCTTTAATGAAGTGCAAACGTCGTACCAGGGTAATGAGTCTGAGGAGTGGGGAAACTGTAATTCCAATGGATTTGATTTATGACCCAACTGTAGAAACAATGATGTGATGAAAATGCGATTATACGGTCCGTTTCTTTCACCTGTTTTTCCGTTTTCCTCCAAGGTAAAAAGACCCACAAGGACGAGGAATTTGATGATCCTGTATACAGACAACTGATGGATTAAAGAAGAAGTTTTGACAACCTTATACACAGATATTTGATGAACTATGCCATAGACCCCCAGTTTCCCTAGAAATTTTAAAATTACGCTAGCCCAACACTTTTTGTAAGTCTATGGACATTGACAAAGCTTTTTTGCTCGCACCTTATGGGCAAAAGCACAAAGAAGACTGCAATCAACTGACACCGAACAAGACTTCAACCGACAAATGTACATTAACCTGACATAGAATACCACTGCATTTACCATAAGTGTCCTTTATCTTCATCTCTACAACCCTCAGGTAATGACACACATAGTCGATAGGGAATACAGGCACAGATATCAGCAATCACATATTCCCCCATTCATGTATCATCAACTAAAATGTGCTCCCCCATTTTGTTGCAACCACAGCCGAAAAGAGCTTGGTAGAGTTTGACAGCCCATCCACAGACCCATAATACGGGATAAGAAGGAATTCAAATGTATACTTCGCAATACCTCGAAGCTTGATGTACAACACGTACGGCACGATGATACATGACCCCCCAAACATGGATTCATACACACATGCTTCTGCTATCTCACTAGGTCATACCCTTTTCTCACCTTCCTCTCTCCTCCCTTACCCAACCATGGAAATGTATTAACCCCTGACATATATTTTTCTCTTTTTGAAATGTTTTAGAAGGTGGCAGTTATTGTTGACTGCCAGAGGGTGGACTGTCAAAGTCAGAAAAATATCACTATGCACACTGCCATATTTGCACCTCATACATGTCCGCGCTGCGCATGCGTGCGCTCTCCCGTGCGTGCGCATACCCACTGTTACGTGCACCCGCAGGGGCACGGTATGCGTATTTACGGTAGAGTTTATGTGTTCGTAGCGTGCGACTCAATCGTTACATATTTTCACTATATAATGTATTTTGTAGATCATGGTCCCTTTGATAGATTCTGAAAGTTTAGTTAATGTAGCATGTTCCTGGACAAAGAGATCCCTCTTTGTTTGATACGAAGGGTCCAACACGGGTCATACAGTGGTGTTTCGTATCCATCGGAAGAGTATTTAATTAGCAATATTCCGGTGTTGGTTTGAAGCGGATTAATCGCTTGTGCGAATAGTTATGGACATAAGAAGTTTAAGCCCATTTACTATTATTTGCACTTACTTATCCATGCGGCGGGAAACCTAGTTTCCCACCCACCTGAGCAGTTGGAAGTAGACACAGCCCACCTGTATGAATCAACCTATGACCTTTTGTTATAATGCGAAGACGAATTCCTGTGTCCAATGAACAATGAGATTGTAGGGACCATTGAATTGTATTGTGTGTGGGGCATAAATAGACAAGCCGATGGTATCCAGCTCACTCTCTTCAACGGTTCTCATTGCTGATAATCGGGAGCTGGATATCCAGAGGCGCATGCGATCGTTTCCCTTTGTGCGTAAGTTTTCTCCGCAATCATATTGTCTTTATTGTTATTGTGAGCCATATCTCTCTCTCTCTTCTCCTCTTTCTCCTTCATTTTCCCTTAAACGTAATTGTATTGTATTTCCTGTGTAGTTATCTGGTTAGTTAGTCTATGTTATATTGTAGTGTGTGACTTGTACTGTATTACTCTTTTTGCAAGTAATAACATTCATATAAGGCGTTAGACCCTAAAGCACGGTATCTGTGTATTTCTTATAGTGTTAAGTATTCTCAGAGCGTCGGTGACGCTCGAACAGCTTTTGAGTTAATAAGGTTATACTGTGTTGCATTTACACCCTTTCACTACACTAAGGTTTTACTGCATAATACATTGTTGATGGTTTAGATATAAAGGTTTAACATTGTGAGCGTCTGCGCCGCTGGTGATCTCCTCGTGGTCCCGAGCGTCCGCTACGCTATAGCGAACCATTACGTTAGTCGGCAGCCAATAGCGTACCTGCCTGTGATCTCTTGGCCGTGAGCGAACGTGACGCTTGAGCGTCTCGACTACGGATAAGCGATTGTTACGCAACGTGCGTACCCTTACGGTACTTCATAAGTAAATAGCGTACAGTGTTCTTAGACCTCATAAAGGGTTTTATATAAGATAAATATTTAGCTTTATAAATATATATATATACACCATACATATAAGCGGATTGTCCGCAACCATCGGGTCCCTAGTGACATTAATGTGTTCTGAATGTGTATGTCCATGTACTGAATGCCCCAGTTGTGGATCTAACCAGGAAACCTTATGGTCGACATAAAACATAGTAATCGTCAACAGCAGGGAGTAGTACCAAGCAAATAACATTCTTGCGACCCCAAGGGGTCCAAGGGAAATATACATATATAATTTTAATATCACACCCCCACAATACTACCATGTCTGTGCTCGAGCTACAGGCCCATGAAACCGTACCATACATATACATATAAATATATATACAGGTATAAGGCAGTTACAGCATGTTAATTTACACCCAGTATTGACAGTTGGTGCCGACAGGGTCACCCACATACTACTGTGTCTCCCATAGCGTGTTTACTCTTTGAAAGAATACCACTACCGACCTGCTGACACTTCATTTACTCAATCAAGTACCACAGGAGTCGGCAATGCCGACAGAGATATTCCCATAACTGTTTGCGACAGAGCCCTCACACATGTCGACACATGTGTACTAAAAGCTATAGTGGGTATCTGACAGGGAAAACACAGACACTTATACACAACACACTGACTACACGGCCATGATCTAACATAGTGCTATACTTGTATATTGCACTAATCACTGTGCCCCACTTCCTTTACACTGCTATGTACACAGAGCTTTTGGCAGGGACTGTTGGAGAGAATGGCGATGTATTGTGCTGTGAGGGCTAAGCCACGCCCCCGTCTCGGCGCGCTTCAGCCCCGCTGTTATTTTAACGGTTCATGCTGGCGGGGGTTCGTATACAGTGTCCGTGCACTGCATACATGTCATGCCAGGCATAAAGGGAGGAGCCAGTTCACACCCATTCAAAGTCTTATAGTGTGCCCATGTCTCCTGCGGATCCCGTCTATACCCCATGGTCCTTACGGAGTCCCCAGCATCCTCTAGGACGTATGAGAAATCCTGGGAAAACCCAGAGAAAAAATTCCAGATCCCTAAAAGAATTCTCATTGCTTTCCCTTTCCCTGAAGAGAATAGGAAGAAGTGGGAAAATCCACCTATAGTAGATGCTTCTGTATCTAGGCTGTCTAAAAAGGTGGTTTTACCTGTCCCTGGTTCAACCGCCATAAAGGAGCCGGCTGACCGCAAGATTAAGACTACGCTCAAATCACTATACACTGCTACAGGCGTGGCTTTAAGGCCCACTATTGCTTGTGCATGGATTTCTAAAGCCATAGTAAAGTGGTCAGGCACCTTACTAGAGGACTTAGATACTATGGATAGGAGTGACATTGACTTGTTTTTACGTCACATACAGGATTCTGCATGTTTCATGGTGGAGGCCATGAAGGACATTGGCCTGCTTCTTCCATGGCTGTCTCGGCACGCAGAGGACTCTGGCTACGCCAATGGACTGCGGATGCAGTATCCAAGAAAAGTGTGGAGAACCTGCCATTCACATGTCAGGCACTATTTGGGGATGCATTGGATTCGTGGATTTCCATGGCGACTGCGGGTAAGACATTTCTTCCCACCGCAGCAGCCCAAGCTAGGAAATCTTATCCTACACCTACACTGCAGTCCTTTTGGACCGCAACATTTAAAAAATCCAAACCCCCTCCCACCTTCTTTACAGGAGGTCGGGGAAGATCAAAAAAACCTGCACCAACAGGTTCCCAGGGACAGAATCCAGGTTCTGCTTCCTCCAAATATTCAGCATGATGGTGGACCTCTCAGCCTGGAGATCAGGCAGGTGGGAGCGAGACTAAAAGATTTCAGTCACGTCTGGGTGTCATCATGCATGCATAGAGGGACAACAGCAGCACTGTGCCCGCTGCCTTAATGCCGCCATCTGAACCGGTTTAGCACTCACCACTCAATTAGGGGTGGCGGCATGCTGTGGGGAAGAGTGCACACCGCTGTGGGTGAGCGAAGCAACCCCCTTGAGGAGCTATGTCCTGTCAGCGGGGATCTGGACCATTAACCCTTCAAGAGGTTGGTACCGGTCCCCCCCCTAAGTCTCACGACGCAGGCAGACTGGTGCCAACCCGTCCTTCCTGAAAACAAAAACTAAAATACATTCTGAAAAAAACTCTCTGGCGCTCCAGAGAATGCACCCGGCTCCTTGGGCACGTTTTTCTAAATGTAGTCTGGTAGGAGGGGCATAGAGGGGAGGAGCCAGCACACACTAATGATTTCTTAAAGTGCTAGGCTCCAATAGACCCAATCTATACCCCATAGTACTAAGTATCCCAGTATCCCCAGCCTAGAATAATAGGGGCTGATGGCTCCCAATGTATGAGATACACCAGAGAGTGTGGGGAGGAGACTGGTCAGATCTCTGGGCTGGTAACACACAGTGACATGATGTGAGGGGAGAGCAGGAGTATAATAGGGGCTGTTGCCTCCTGATGTATGAGATACACCAGAGAGTGTGGGGAGGAGACTGGTCAATTCTCTGGGTTGGTAACACACAGTGACATGTTGTGAGGGGAGAGCAGGAGTATATTAGGGGCTGATGGCTCCTGATGTATGAGATACACCGGAAAGAGAGTGTGGGGAAGAGACTGGTCAGATCTCTGGGCTGGTAACACACAGTGACATGATGTGAGGGGGAGAGCAGGAGTATATTAGGGGCTGATGGCTCCTGATGTATGAGATACACCAGAGAGTGTGGGGAGGAGACTGGTCAGATCTCTGGGCTGCTAACAGAAAGTGACATGATGTGAGGGGAGAGCAGGAGTATAATAGGGGCTGATGGCTCCTGATGTACGAGATACACCAGAGAGAGTGGGGAGGAGACTGGTCAGATCTCTGGGCTGGTAACACACAGTGACATGATGTGAGGGGGAGAGCAGGAGTATAATAGAGGTGATGGCTCATGACTTCCCCACTGGGAAAATAAATATTCCTCATTGGTTTGTACTGACAAAGGAGGGTGTAGGATAAGAGATTGCTGTAGTGACCGAGCAAGGAGAATATGTGACTCTTTTCTGTAATAAATGTTTATTACTCACCTGTGCTGATATCTGTAGGGATCTCCTCCTCCTTACACTGCTGATCCCCCCTCACATACGTCTCTTCTTCTCCCTCTATATCTTCTGCCTTCATATCAGTCACATACGTCTCTTCTTCTCCCTCTATATCTTCTACCTTTATATCAGTTACATACGTCTCTTCTTCTCCCTCTATATCTTCTGCCTTTATATCAGTCACATACGTCTCTTCTTCTCCCTCTATATCTTCTGCCTTCATATCAGTCACATACGTCTCTTCTTCTCCCTCTATATCTTCTGCCTTTATATCAGTCACATACATCTCTTCTTCTCCCTCTATATCTTCTGCCTTTATATCAGTCACATACGTCTCTTCTTCTCCCTCTATATATTCTGCCTTTTTATCAGTCACATACGTCTCCTCTTCTCCCTCTATATCATCTGTTTTAATATCAGACAGACGTTCTACCTAAAAAAAACACAAACAAAGCACAACACTATAATGACATTTGGAGAAAACAGTATAATATCAGTGTATAAGACACACAGCTTCTCTACAGATCATATAGTGACAGTCACTGTAATATATTGGGTGAGACCCTAAATCCCACCTACCCGATCCTCCTGTGGGGTCCTGTGATTCTCCTCTGTACAATCCTGGGAATACAGAGGACGGGGACATCTCTCTGGGGTATCTCTGTTACTGAACCCATCTGTAGGAGACACACAGTGACTGAGTACAGAGTATATACTAAGATTTTACTCACCGGTAAATCTATTTCTCATAGTCTGTAGTGGATGCTGGGACTCCGTAAGGACCATGGGGAATAGCGGCTCCGCAGGAGACTGGGCACAACTAAAGAAAGCTTTAGGACTACCTGGTGTGCACTGGCTCCTCCCTCTATGACACTCCTCCAGACCTCAGTTAGGATACTGTGCCCGGAAGAGCTGACACAATAAGGAAAGGATTTTGAATCCCGGGTAAGACTCATACCAGCCACACCAATCACACCGTACAACTCGTGATACTATACCCAGTTAACAGTATGAAATACAACGGAGCCTCTCAACAGATGGCTCTCAACAATAACCCTTTAGTTAAACAATAACTATATACAAGTATTGCAGACAATCCGCACTTGGGATGGGCGCCCAGCATCCACTACGGACTACGAGAAATATCTTATTTTCTCTAACGTCCTAAGTGGATGCTGGGACTCCGTAAGGACCATGGGGATTATACCAAAGCTCCCAAACGGGCAGGAGAGTGCGGATGACTCTGCAGCACCGAATGAGCGAACTCTAGGTCCTCCTCAGCCAGGGTGTCAAACTTGTAGAATCCTGCAAATGTGTTTGACCCCGACCAAGTAGCTGCTCGGCAAAGTTGCAAAGCCGAGACCCCTCGGGCAGCCGCCCAAAAAGAGCCCACCTTCCTTGTGGAATGGGCTTTCACTGATCTAGGATGCGGCAGTCCAGCCGCAGAATGCGCAAGCTGAATTGTGCTACAGATCCAGCGAGCAATAGTCTGCTTTGAAGCAGGAGCACCCAGCTTGTTGGGTGCGTACAGGATAAATAGTGAGTCAGTTTTCCTGACTCTAGCCGTCCTGGAAACATAAATTTTCAGGGCCCTGACTACATCCAGCAACTTGGAATCCTCCAAGTCCCGAGTAGCCGCATGCACCACAATAGGTTGGTTCAAATGAAACGCTGAAACCACCTTAGGAAGAAATTGGGGACGAGTCCTCAATTCCGCCCTATCCATATGGAAAATCAGATAAGGGCTTTTACATGACAAAGCCGCCAATTCTGACACACGCCTGGCCGAAGCCAGGGCCAACAGCATGACCACTTTCCACGTGAGATATTTTAGCTCCACGGTTTTAAGTGGCTCAAACCAATGCGACTTAAGGAAATCCAACACCACGTTGAGATCCCAAGGTGCCACTGGAGGCACAAAAGGGGGCTGAATATGCAGCACTCCTTTAACAAAAGTCTGAACTTCAGGCAGTGAAGCCAGTTCTTTCTGGAAGAAAATCGACAGAACCGAAATCTGGACCTTAATGGACCCCAATTTGAGGGCCATAGTCACCCCTGACTGTGGGAAGTGCAGGAATCGACCCAGTTGAAATTCCTCCGTTGGGGCCTTCCTGGCCTCACACCAAGCAACATATTTTCGCCATATGCGGTGATAACGTTTTGCAGTCACATCCTTCCTGGCTTTGATCAGCGTAGGAATGACTCTTTTCCTTCAGGATCCGGTGTTCAACCGCCATGCCGTCAAACGCAGCCGCGGTAAGTCTTGGAACAGACAGGGCCCCTGCTGCAGCAGGTCTTGTCTGAGCGGTAGAGGCCATGGGTCCTCTGAGATCATTTCTTGAAGTTCTGGGTACCAAGCTCTTCTTGGCCAATCCGAAACAATGAGTATAGTTCTTACTCTTCTCCTTCTTATTATCCTCAGCACCTTTGGTATGAGAGGAAGAGGAGGGAACACATAAACCGACCGGTACACCCAAGGTGTCACTAGAGCGTCCACCGCTATCGCCTGAGGGTCCCTTGACCTGGCACAATATTTTTCTAGCTTTTTGTTGAGGCGGGACGCCATCATGTCCACCTGTGGCCTTTCCCAACGGTTTGTAATCAGCCGGAAGACTTCTGGATAAAGTCCCCACTCTCCCGGGTGGAGGTCGTGCCTGCTGAGGAAGTCTGCTTCCCAGTTGTCCACTCCCGGAATGAACACTGCTGACAGTGCTAACACGTGATTTTCCGCCCATCGGAGAATCCTTGTGGCTTCTGCCATTGCCATCCTGCTTCTCGTGCAGCCCTGTCGGTTTACATGGGCGACCGCCGTGATGTTGTCTGACTGAATCAGTACCGGCTGACTTTGAAGCAGGGGACTTGCCTGACTTAGGGCATTGTAAATGGCTCTTAGTTCCAGAATATTTATGTGTAGGGACATCTCCTGGCTTGACCATAGTCCTTGGAAATGTCTTCCCTGTATGACTGCTCCCCAGCCTCGAAGGCTGGCGTCCGTGGTTACCAGGACCCAGTCCTGTATGCCGAATCTGCGGCCCTCCAGAAGATGAGCACTCTGCAGCCACCACAGTAGAGACACCCTGGTCCTTGCAGACAGGGTTATCATCCGATGCATCTGAAGATGTGATCCGGACCACTTGTCCAACAGATCCCACTGAAAGATCCGTGCATGGAACCTTCCGAACGAAATTGCTTCGTAAGAAGCTACCATCTTTCCCAGGACTCGCGTGCAGTGGTGCACCGACACCTGTTTTCGTTTGAGGAGGTCTCTGACTAGCGATGACAACTCCTTGGCCTTCTCCTCCGGGAGAAACACCCTTTTCTGTTCTGTGACCAGAACCATCCCCAGGAACAATAGACGCGTTGCAAGAACCAGCTGCGACTTTGGAATATTCAGGATCCAGCCGTGCTGTTGTAGCACTTCCCAAGCTAGTGCTACTCCGATCAGCAACTGTTAGGGTCTCCTGCCCTTTGCTGCCACGTCGTCAAGGCAACCGGGAGACAAGTGTTAGCAGAGTAACCTGAGCGCAGCTGATACTCCGGTTCGGATCTTTTGCTGTGCAGTGGTTACAGGCTCTGTGCACGGCAGGGGATCCGATGCTGGTTTTTGTGCTCACAGTCTGTGAGGTCTGAGTGGGGCGTGGACAGCACCTGCTATATAAGGCCTCTTCTCAGGTTAAGCAGATGCTGCTGAATCTTTGTTGGTTAGTTAGTTCCTGAAAGTTAGCCAGTACTGTGTAGCTTTGTATTTGTTGTTGCTTACTGCAAATAGGCCTGGGGATTTGGTACTACACTCTGCCAATCCAGACCTAGCAGTAAGACTGGAGTCAGTCGTTTAACTTGCTGGGGTTCTTTTGCTACTCTGTGAACTTAGCAAGTTTGCGGCTGTATTCTCAGATTTGCTTGCCTAAATCCTGTCTCACTGTGCAAGGTGTTCAGGTGTCAGTTTAGTGGCAGTAAGATGAACCTGTACACTGCAAGTGAGGATTAGGATTGGGGAGACTCTCCTTGTGTCTATCATTCCATCTCTGACCAAGGAGTTTACTGCCACACCCGTTGGTAACCCTTTAGGGTTTTGCTGTTGCCCTTAGCAACAGCATTTCGGGTTCTCTACGTATTAAAACACAACATCTTGCTTTTTCCATCTGAGCATTACTAATACTAGGGAGACACCCAGTTTCTTAGCCTCTGGGCTTCTCTGTTCACTTTGTGTTTATTTTGTTACCTTATCACCTTCTGTGTACGTAATGTCATATTCCCCAGTCTGTCTGTGAGTTCATTTGTTTTGCATCCCTATCCGTTCAGACACCAGTACATTCCTGCAGGCACTGGTGTGCATAACAGTTCAGACACCAGTACATTCCTGCAGGCACTGGTGTGCATAACATATTCAGCAGCCTAATACTCCTGTTGAAATTTTGAGGGAATATGGAGCATACCCCTCAAAATACGTTGCAACAGGTGGTCGATCAGGTGCAGGTCCTGACTCGACAATTTAATGATTTGTCCATTAAAATGCACACCTCCCAGGCCGCTGGCGGAGCTCCCGCAGCAGCAGCACCTTCAGGGGTTAAGGAGCCAAAAGTAAATCTCCCGGATCGTTTTTCTGGAGATCGCTCGCAGTTCTTTTCTTTCAAGGAGAGCTGCAAGCTATACTTCCGGCTTAGGCCTCAGTCTTCTGGGTCGGAGATTCAGCGGGTGGGCATAGTGATTTCCTTGCTACAAGGAGACCCACAGGTCTGGGCATATGGGTTGCAGCCTGACTGTCCGTCGCTTAAAAGTGTTGATGCTTTTTTTACGGCCCTGGGCATGTTGTATGATGACCCTGACAAGACGGCCTCAGCCGAGGCTAAGATTTCGATCCTTAAGCAAGGGCGAAGGCCAGTTGAGGTTTACTGTACGGAGTTTTGGAGGTTGGCCCATGATACCCAGTGGAATGACCCAGCCCTGAGACACCAGTACCGAAGAGGTCTTTCTAACCAGATAAAAGACCAACTGGTACAATATCCCTTGCCTGATAGCTTGGATCAGCTCATGCAGTTATCAATCCGGGTGGATAGACGGCTGAGAGAGCGTAGGCTTGAAAGGCCGAGGTTTCCTTCTTTCCCAAGGGAACCTCAGACTCTAAGGAATTTTCCGAGGAGCCTATGCAGATTGGGGCTACCCGCCTCTCCTCGCGTGAGAAGACGCGGAGGAGACAGCAGGGGTTGTGTTTGTACTGTGGGAATAAAGGTCATGTGGTAGTATCATGCCCAGAAAAGCCGGAAAACTTCAGGGCCTGAGGGTGATGGGAAATATCCTGTCAGGCCAGAAGTCAGAATTTCCCAAGAAGACTTTTATCATTCCGGTGACCTTGAAGAGCCTCGGTCAAACTGTCAAGACTGAGGCCTTTGTGGACAGTGGGGCCGACGGGGTTTTTATGGACCGCCAATTCGCCCTGAAACACTCTGTTCCCTTAGTACCCTTGGCATCGGAAATTGAGATGTGGGTTAAACGGGGAACCATTATCCCAAGGTAAAATTACCTCTTGCACTAGCCAGATTTCTTTGTTTATTGGAGCCACACACTCTGAAAAATTGTCCTTTTATGTGACTGTCTGTACTTTTGCCCCATTGGTGTTGGGGTTACCCTGGTTAAGGGCCCACAATCCTCAATTTGACTGGGTCTCTGGGGAGATTCTTAGTTGGGGTACTGATTGTTTCAGGAGTTGCTTGAGCCTTCCAGTCAGGCTCTCACAGCTAAGTTTGCCAGGATTGCCAGGGTGTTATGCAGATTTTGCGGACGTGTTCTCCAAAAAAGTTGCAGAGGTACTACCTCCCCATCGCCCCTATGACTGTGCCATTGATTTGTTGCCAAATGCTAAGCTTCCCAAGAGCAGGTTGTACTCCCTGTCACGTCCTGAGACTCAGGCTATGGCAGAGTACATTCAGGAGAACTTGGCTAAGGGATTTATCAGACATTCACAGTCTCCAGTTGGGTCGGGGTTCTTCTTCGTGGGTAAAAAGGACGGTTCGTTGCGACCCTGCATCGACTTCAGGGAATTGAACCGTATCACGATTAAAAACTCATACCCACTGCCTCTCATTTCGGTCTTGTTTGACCAGCTTCATACTGCCACCATTTTTTCTAAGATTGACCTACGCGGTGCGTACAATCTAATCCGAATAAGAGAGGGGGAAGAATGGAAGACTGCCTTTAATACCCACTCAGGGCATTATGAATATTTGGTGATGCCTTTTGGGCTCTGTAATGCCTCGGCAGTCTTCCAGGATTTCATGAATGATGTACTCAGGGAATATTTGGATAGATTCTTAGTTGTATACTTAGATGACATCCTAATCTTCTCCCATTCCCTGGAGGAACATCGGAAGCATGTACGCTTAGTCCTCCAGAAACTCAGAGACCACCGGCTTGGGGCGAAGCTGGAGAAGTGCGAATTTGAAGTTCAGCAAATCGCATTTCTAGGATATATTATCTCCCCAGAAGGTTTCCAAATGGAGGGTTCCAAGGTACAGGCAGTCCTGGATTGGGTGCAGCACACTAGTTTGAAGGCGCTTCAGCGTTTCCTGGGCTTTGCGAATTTTTATAGACGATTTATCGCTGGATTTTCGTCTATAGTGGCGCCCTTGGTGGCACTCACTAAGAAAGGAGCGGATGTTGCTCACTGGTCTTTTGAGGCTAAAGCGGCTTTTGCCCGTCTCAAAAGGGCATTTGTATCGGCCAAGGTGCTGCGACACCCAGATCCAGAGCGTCCTTTTGTGGTGGAGGTGGATGCCTCTGAGATGGGTATTGGGGCAGTGCTCTCTCAGATGGGAGTGTCTGATAATCGCCTTCATCCCTGTGCTTACTTTTCCCGTAAATTTTCGCCTGCCGAGATGAATTATGACGTGGGTAACCGGGAATTGTTGGCTATTAAGGATGCACTCGAGGAGTGGAGACACTGGCTTGAGGGGGCTCAGTTTGTGGTCTCAATTCTCACCGACCATAAGAATCTGGCATATTTAGAGTCAGTGAAGTGTCTCAATGCCAGGCAGGCACGATGGGCTTTGTTTTTTGCTCGCTTTAATTTTTTGATAACATATCGCCCTGGGTCAAAAAACATCAAGGCTGATGCGCTCTCGCAGAGTTTTGCTCCAATCCAGGAGACCACTGAGGAGCCGTTGCCCATTGTGTCCCCATCATGTATTAAAGTGGGCATTACCCAGGACCTCTTATCATTAGTCCTTAGAGCACAGGAGCAGGCTCCTCCAGACCTTCCGGTAGGTCTTTTGTTTGTGCCTCCTAGGTTAAGACAGCGAGTGTTCCTGGAATTCCATGCCAAGAAGTCGGCAGGTCACACGGGTATTGCCAGAACTCGGGAGTTGCTATCTAGGGCGGTGTGGTGGCCCTCGGTGGCTAAGGATGTGGATCAGTGGGTTCGGGCATGTGACATCTGTGCCCGAAATAAGACTCCTAGAGGGGTTCCTGTTGGCCCATTACATCCACTCTCTATCCCATCTAAGCCATGGACTCACATTTCAATGGATTTTGTGGTGGACTTGCCCAAATCCTCGGGGATGACAGCCATCTGGGTTGTCGTTGACAGGTTTTCGAAGATGGCGCACTTCGTTCCACTGGTTCGGCTGCCATCGGCCAGACGCCTGTCTGAATTATTTATGCTGCATGTTGTGCGTCTCCACGGGTTGCCACTTGATGTGGTCTCTGACCGCGGATCCCAGTTTGTGGCCAAATTCTGGAGGGCATTTTGTTCCGATCTCCAGATTTCTGTCAGCTTGTCGTCAGGCTACCATCCGCAGTCTAATGGGCAGACTGAAAGGGTGAACCAGTCCTTGGAGCAGTTCCTCAGGTGTTATGTCTCCAAGTGTCAGACTGACTGGGTTGCTCATCTGTCCATGGCGGAGTTTGCCTATAACAACGCGGCTCACTCTGCTACAGGGATCTCTCCCTTCCTTTGTGTGTATGGGCATCATCCTAAGGCCAATTCTTTTGACCCCCTGGACTCCACGCCTGGTGGTTCCTCTGTGGTTTCGGTCCTTAGAGGTATTTGGAGGAAAGTGAAGAAAGCCCTTGTGTCTGTGTCATTAGTGACCAAAAGGGTTTTTGACAAGCGAAAAAAAAGCCTGTGCAGCTTTAAATTAGGAGACTTCGTCTGGTTGTCTACCAAGAATTTGAAGTTGAGACAGCCATCTCATAAGTTAGGCCCCCGGTTCATCGGCCCTTATAAGATCACCAGGGTTATCAATCCGGTAGCATTTCAGTTAGATCTGCCCCGTTCTTTGGGTATCAATAAAACATTTCATTGTTCCCTTTTAAAACGGGCGATTAGTAATCCTTCTTCCAGTGGAAGACCTTCCCCTCTTCTGATACGTGGCCAGAGGGAGTTTGTTGTTGAAAGGATTCTTGACTCCAAGATGGTTCGGGGTCGGCTGTCATTTTTGGT